>NW_017670983.1:232643-236415 GCF_001879085.1 Nicotiana attenuata | reverse complement strand
ACTAAAAGGAATTCACAAGTTCAACTAAACCTGAACAAACTAACTAAACTAGATACTGATTACTAACTAAACTAAGCTAACCAATCAACTAATACAAGATTAATAGTTAACCAAAACAAAACCAAACAAAGCTCAAGCAAGATCAAATAACAGATTATCTACACTAATGAAAGCAAAAATCATATCGACTAATGGACTTAAATCATACATGAAGCAAAACTAAAATGTAAGCTAATATGCTTGACCCTAATTTCAAATCATTATCATGGATAAAAGACAAGTAAATGGAAATAAAAGAAATCCTCATACTGAACACAGGCCAATTAACAGACAAATGAAGAATGCGGGCAAATCCTAAATTAACTTAATCGAGAAGAGATAACAATCGATAACAAAGGTGAATGAACCAGAAGACATTACCTATGGAGCCCGAACTGGAGGCCGGAGAAAAAACGATTCGAGCCTCTGAACAACGTAATCGTTTGTTCTTACCAAAGAACAAATGAACACGTTATTTCGTGACTCGAATCCAACGCAGAACTCAGGGAATCCAAAAAAATGAGCAAACCCAAATTCCTAGAATTCTGCCATCGCCATGATTTAGATTCGAACAGTTCCGCTAACATTTGAGAGAAACCAATGAGGATTTAGGGATGATAGAGGTCGGAGGAGGGTAGGGTGTGATTTTGGACGAGTTTGGATGATTTAGGATTTTCACCGGAGATTTCGATCTAAGATTTGAGAAGATCGGCTAGGATTTGAGGGATGGGATTTGGGTATTTGGAAAGAGGAGGGGACGGGGATTCAATGTTGTAATTTTGGGGTCCATTGGAGCATCGCCGCCGCCGGCGACGATTTCCGGCCGGCGGAGATGGTAGGAGGACGGTGGGGTAACGCCGGCGTTACATGGAGTACGAGGAGGGTGAGGGATGTTTTAGGGTTTTGGGTATAATTTCGGACACTTTTATTTGAATTGAAGGATCAATCCAGGCCGTTGGACTTGAGGGGATGGACGGTCATGATTAAACGACGTCAAAACGACGTCGTTTTGAGTATGGGGCAATTGGACCGGGCAGGGCGTTTGGGCCAGTGGTTTTGGCCGGTTTTGAATGACTTTTGGGCTTAAAATTGAATTTTTGCCCAAAATTTGGTCTTTCATCAAGACCATTCTTTTATTTTATTTTTACTCTTTTCTTTTGTTAGCCTTTTGTATTTACTTATTATTTTTTCTGATTTTATAAAATGTTAAAACAAAACAAAGACCTAATTAATCTATTTAACTCCTAAAATTATTTAAAATTCTATTTAAAGATAAATGCAACAATTAACAATTAAACGTGTAAAGAACTATTATTTGCAATTTTCTTTAACTTTGTTCTAAAACTAACTAATACTAAAATTGTGACATTAAATCCCTAAATGCAAATGCCTATTTGTATTTTCATATGAATAAAATGCAACCAATTAACACAAAAATGTAGCAAAAAATTCACAAAAATTGTAAAATAATAGAGAAATCAATTATTTGAGACTTTTGGAAATAGTTTGCTTAGGGCAAAAATCACGTGCTCACAAGTCCCGACAAGGGATCAATAAGGCCCACACTATCCCGACAAGGGATTCGATAGCATGAGTAATTACGTCCCAGCAAGGGAGAAACATCTATAACCACACTTGTCCCAACATCTAACTGCCACAACTATAATCAATCCTGTTACAACATCTAACTACCACAACTATGATCAATCCTGTTACAACATCTAACTACCACAACTATAATCAAACTTGTCACTACACCAAACCACCTCAGCTATAACCAAACCTATTACAACACCTAACTACCTCAGCTATAACTATAGTCCTTACTCAACACAAGGAATCATTAAACTAAGCATCCGTAATATCAATTAAGAACACAATACAAGGGAACCACAACTCGATGATAGCCCGCCAAGGGAAAACATAATGATCTTTTCTCTTCTCACTTTTACTTCACAATTCACTTTACAACTCGAGCCAATGCTATAGAGGTTCAACTATCACGTATACTTTCGCAATCTGTTCTACGACTGGAGCCAACACTCCTCAATATTCATAAGTCACGATTCTTTACACAACTTTGCAGAACGAGTAGAAACACTCACCAAGGCATGAATAATACAACGAAGTCATGAAAATGAAAATATAGGACTCACGGTCATGCTTGACACCAACGTATCGATACTCGTCACCTTGCCTATACGTCGTACTCAACAATTACCACATAGCAAATAGGACTCAACTCCTAATCCCTCACGCCAAGGTTAGACCGAACACTTACCTCGATACTTTGAATTCAACTCAATTCTCCATTATAGCTTTACTCCTCGGTTCCACCACCAATCCGCTCGAATCTAGTCACAAGTTACTTAATTACATCAATAAACGCTAAATGAATCAATTTGAATGCATAAAAATGAATTTCCCAAAGTTTTTCCCAAAAATTCCAAAATCGCCCCCGGGCCCACGTGGTCAAAGCCCGAGGTTTGAACGAAAACCCGGCTACACATTCCCCCATGAACCCAAATATATGATTTATTTTGAAATCGGACCTCAAATTGAGGTCCAAATCCCCAATTTTAGAAAAACCTAGGTTCTATCCAAAACACCCAATTTCACCCATGAAAATCATTATTTTTAAGTTGAAAACATGTTAAATGATGTTAATGATTGAAAGGAACGAGTAAAAATCAACTTACTATTGATTTGGAAGAAAACTTGTTCTTGAAAAATCGCCCCAAGAAGTTTGTGTGATGAAAGAATGTTGAAAATGGTTCAAAATTCGGCTAAGTGTAAAATATGCAGGTTGAAGAATTGCGAACCCCGACCTGTTATGGGAATTGCGAAGACTAGTTCGCATTTGCGAACACAGAACAAAAGGAGTGACTTCGCATTTGCGACCAATATGTCGCATTTGCGAAAGTCCCAGCTTCGCATTTGCGAGCCATGTGGTCGCATTTGCGATCCCTGGCCAACAGGAGCACCTTCGCATTTGCGAAGAATTGCCTCGCATTTGCGAGAAGGGGCAGACCTGGGCTAACTTCGCATTTGCAAGAAGCCATTCGCATTTGCGAATCAGGATTCGCAAATGCGAATCCTGTAGGTCAGAAATGCAACAACTATCTTCCAAAGTCCAAAAATGCACTCATGGCCTATCCAAAATTCACCCGAGCCCTCGGGGCTCCAAAACAAATATGCACACAACCTCAAAAACATCCTACGGACTTATTCGCGCGATCAAATCTCCAAAATAACATCATAAACATCGAATTAAGCCTCAAAATCCTTGATTCCTTCCAAATTTTCATATAACATCAAATTTCCATTTTAAGTCCGAAACACGTCAAACGATGTCCGTTTTCAACCAAACTTTACAGAAAGTGCTTAAATCATATATAAGACTTGTACTGGGCGCCGGAACCAAAATACGGGCCGGATACCATAGTCTTCTAATGAAATTTCATTTCCAATTTCCTTAATTATTTCCAGAAAACAATTTCACACAAAAATTCATTTCTCGGGCTTGGGACCTCGGAATTCGATTCTGGGCACACGGCCAAGTCCCATATTTTCCTATGGACCCTCCGGGACCGTCAAATCACGGGTCCGGGTCCGTTTACCCAAAATGTTGACCGAAGTCAAATTTATTCATTTTAATATCAAAATTTAGCATTTTTCTCACAGAATTCATATTTAAGCTTTCCGGCTACGCGTCAGGACTGCGCACGCAAAT
>NW_017670983.1:146992-232631 GCF_001879085.1 Nicotiana attenuata | reverse complement strand
ATGTTGTACCATACACTTTTGCATCAAGTTATTAAGTTCCCTTCACAGTGAGCAATTAGACAGATTCGTGGTGACCAATAGGCTTCTAGAAGTATCAATTCAGTGGACGGATTCAGGCGTACAAAATGACGTTACAAATGAAAAATAGCATTATAGAATTCAGTTGAGGGCTTAACAACTCAAACCTCAACTGGAGATGGACAAACGGATGTACACTCAAGGCCTGACACTATTCAAGAGCCAGAAGAGAACGAAAACATCGAAAGAACAATTGAGGAACTCGAAACTGTGGTGGTGTTTATACTATCTACACCTAACTAAACTGAGAGAAGTAACAAACTTTGCATACCCCCCCCCCCCCCCCCCCCAAACCCCCCAAACAAAAACTCGACGGAAAAATACTTCAGTACACAGTGACAGATCACATTTTCAGTTTGATCAGTAGAGTATAACCTCTGGATTGTGTCTGTCATAGCCCCAAGTTTTGGTAAATACAAATTGAAAAGGCCTCAACTTTTACATCTACAGATGCTCAGGAATGCTGATTTAGTGGAATCCTACATGANTATATATATATATATATAACAACTAAAATATTAATAGAATTTAGGGATATAATTGTAAAATCACCCACGGATGAAAGGGAAAAAAATATTAAACGAAGTGATTTCCCGTAATAATCTATTTCAAGTATGTTTTCATATATCACAACTTTTTCTCTTTGAAAGTCTTGCACATGAAGTGTATCTCTTTCGTACCTGTTACTATATCCTATGGGTTAGCAAATAACAAATGGACAAAAAAAAGGAGAGAAACTAGGAGGGAGAAAGCTTAATTAGAGTTGTTATTTTAATGATAAAAATAAATATTATACGTGGATTTATGTGAGTGGTTGATATAATAAGAAACGTCGATCAGTAAGAAAGTGACAGCTCGAAAGATGCATTAAAAGAGGCAAGAGTCGTAGTAGATACAAGCAAAACACCCGCGAGAAGAGAAGACAAGTTCACTCAAGTTTAAACGATTACCTGAAGAGGTACCAACGGAATGAATCAAGACATTAAAAAGGAAAAATTCATGAATCATAGATTAATGAGTATGAATGAGCTCGGACGTTACAGAATCTTCACAAACAGTTACAATTACCAATTATAATGTCTCATTAATGCCATTAATGCTCATAATTATTCGGTCATAAAAGGGGAAAGACGTTGTACTTATAGATTCCGATAAAAGGGAAAGAGATATCATTTGTACAGACACGTTCTGATTACTATTGCAATACAATTACTTTCTTTTGCTTACTATCGATTATTTTTGCTACTTTATACTTTAATTTCCTTTTTTGTCATTAAGTAAATATAGAATTTCTTGATTATCAGTAGCCCGAGTACTTCTGAAAATAAGCTTTGACCGAATTACTCAATTTTTGGTTAAACAAATTGGTTCCGTTACCTGGAATATGATAATCTTTTCACTTTCCAAATTCTTTTTTCTACCCAAAAAAAAAAAAATCATGTCGACTTCTAACGACAACAACCAACAAAATCAGCAAAACTAGTTGAACTAGCAGAATCAATAAGGGATGGAACTCCAGTCCCTTCACCCCGACACTCTCCTCAACAGTCGCGAGAAGGGTCACCAGACAGATCAGCATCATACGCGAATGACCAACGAGGGGATGATTAAGCATTGAAGCAACTAATTGCAGAATAGGTCAACAATGCTCTTCAAGCTTTTGTTAGTGGGTTGCCGACTATACCATTAACTCCACCTCCGAACAACACCGCAACCATAGAAAATCCACACTCAGGACTCGCCAATTCGGGCAGTGGAGGAACTCCCATTGAATCTCGCGATGGAATGTTAGGTATTCCAGTTAATTCTGATTTACAAAATTTAGTACTAACTTTGCGGAAACATCATAAGGAGCAGAACGATCGCATAGAGCAGATACCCGGTGTTCCACCTGTAATCAAAGGGGTAGATATTGATAAATATTCTCAACAACCCTCGAAGCCAAGTGCCGCTCCTTTGCCAATTCCAAAAACATTTATGATGCCCGATATCCCGAAATATGATGGAACAACCAATCCACGAGATTGTTACACCCCGTAAGTTTAACAACCTTGATGCCATTATATCTATATTTGATATGATATTTTGAGTGAAACATTCTTGCAAAGAAAAAAGATGGTTTGAAATATATGATTTTGTATAGTTATTAATATTACTACTTCCGAATATGCTTTAAATTATACAAATAATACGAGAAAGCTTATGAACTTTTCTTTATTGTAATGATAGAAATTATTGTTGCACAAGAAAAGAAGGTTATCTTTTTATCATTTTAAGAATTAAGCGTACAATATTTTTTACTCTTTATATGAGATTAGGAAAATTAGAAGTTGAGAGAATATATGTCTTTTTACATGGATATTTTAATAAAATAATAGTATATGTATTTATTTTATATGGTACCAATGACCATGATAGTAGGGTATATAAAGTGTATTAAAAGTGAATAGTATATTAAGTAATTTGAGATAATTCTTAATAATGCGGATAATTGAATAATTATTGATCTTAATGGGAGATTAACTAATTGATTATGCTAGTTAAGAAAATTAGATAAGCCTAAAGGCTTCCCAACGTGGCAGCCATACAATACCTATTAGGTGATTCTTAAATTAATTGCAAGGTGGCAAAGTTATCTTTATCTCATTTGATTAAGAAACATTATCAAGAAGGAAAAGGTTACATTTAATAATATAGGGTGAACAGAGATTATTAGGAAAAAAAGAGTAGCTACTACGTCCTATTTCTTTACCACACCAATGTGGAGCAACAAAAAGTGCTTCTGTTGGTACAAAGTTGATAACGTCCAGTGGATTCCATATGTGCTCTCCTCTTCGGAAATTGAGCTTTAACTTGAGATTGCATTTCTCTGCCTCGGGTTCGCACAAGAAGTTGCAATATGAGGTTTGACAAGCTTTTTCATTACGTAGCAACGTTATTGCTTTGAGCATTTCACAAGGATAGTTTTCTATTTCGATCTCAACGTTATGTGTTTCGTCGCAATTAGCATGTGTTAGAGGGATTGTCAAGAGAACCGATTCGGGTATGTTAAGGCTATCCCTTCTTTCTTTTTGGCATGATCCATGTTTACCTTTAAAATGATTATGACAATTAGATTTGATTTTGTGGTTCTAAAACTACGTGATTTATTTCTATACTAGTTGTTAGGCAGTAGATGCTAAGTGTGAAACTAGAAATAAGATAAGAGCTTGAAGGTAGTGTGACAAGCAAACCGAATGACCGAAAATCGGGACCTCGAGCTAGGCTATACGGGACCTCGGGATCGAGCTAAACGTTAGGCTGTGGTCAGCCGATGAAGGATTAACAGTTCTGAGAGCTTTGATGGAGGCTCTTTATGATCAATAATGAGTGATAAATGAAGAACAATGAATAAAAACACAATTAATGCAAGTAATGTACCAAATGTAAGCAATAGAATCAAAGGAGAATATGTTTAAGTTAGAGAGTAGCGAATGTTCTTGTTCTTGTATTGAATAGCATGTGTGCAAAAAATGACAAGGATCCCCTTTATATAGGAGGGGGAATCCTAGCACAGTACAGGTGCATATATTACAAAGATACACGGCTGGTACAACCATTTAATGCCACGGTACGGGCTTGTACTTGCCTAATAGACTTGGTCAGCTTTAATCATGCGCCTTGGGAATTCCTCGCTTATCCATGATAGCCGTCGATCCACACTGCCCTAAGGTTGAGCATAGAGACCCCTCGAGGTCGAACCTCGAGCTGTGCCCTGGGGCCTTCTGAGATCGGGTACCGTCTCAAGGCTAGGTTGATATGGGAATCTGTAATAACTCGAGCATTGTACGACAACGTCATTCGTACGACATGGCCATAAAGTGACCGAGGCGGTCCCGCCAGTACACTTCTCCAAAACTGATAATGGCCTAGTCAGAATTAGTTGGCCTCTAGAGTAGGCGGACAGTCGCCGCTTGCTCTATATATGAGTTTGATTTCCTCTTATTTGAGGATTCCGCTACTTTGAGCAGCTATCCTTTTCATAGAATTCCCCTTCCTTGCATCAACTCTTTCACCATTTTTAATTCGAAGGTTTCGCCTAAGTTCTCATTTCCCTTTTCTTGATCCACCATAGTTATGGATGTCACGCCCAAGCCCGTTAACCAAGAAGGGGAGAGTTCCGACTCCGCTTCCCGCTCGGTCGGTGGTACGCCGCCGACGTCTGGTGAGCCAACCTCGAGATGTTTCATTTCGAGGAGGGACTTTACGTTAGAGAGACCTACCAATGTTCAGGGCCATTGGGAGCATGCATCGAGGTCCATTTCATCAATAGGAGAGGGACACCTCAAGGCAGTGAGGAGAAACTGCGGATGGGGAGAAACGGTCGTACTGCAGGTACCTTCTTGGAAGAGAGCATCTTGGCTCATGTAGAAGGGTTTTTGAACGTATACACGTACCCTTTTACGTCGGGCCCTCTTGATAGAGTCGTGCTTGACTTCTGTCGAAGATATCGGGCTACTTTGGCACAGGTTCACCCATCGTTCTGGAGGATAGTATTGACGATGAGGTTCTTTGCGGAGGGAGCCGGGATTGAGTTCACCCTTAGCGATCTCATCTGATTGTACCAGCCCTTTCATTACCGAGGTCTCATTTGTTTACGATGCCGATCCACCAGGCCTTTTATTGCCGACGATGAAGAAGACGGGGACCGAGGATGGATGAGTCGTTTTGTTCTAGTACGGACTGTCAATATTAACCACGTAGAGTTCCTGCTATTTCCTGAAAAATAGAATTTCACACGTAAGTGGTACACTTGTGTTTTTATTTATTTTTGTTCATAGTGGAGGCGGGCTCCGTGAAGATGCTTTACTTTTCTTTATTACAGCAGTCCCGTAGATGCCATACGAGGTCCCCGACCTGGCAGATTGGACTTGGAAGCTAGCAGCCTGCTCGACCTACGATGGGCGTAAGTGGTGATACCTGTCCAAGGGTAGATGGGAGGCAAAACACCACGGTACGTGCTGTGCGGTTTGTTTTCTTCGAAAGGTACTCTCTTTTATGTGTGCTAACTCCGTCACCGTAGGCATTGGGGAATTTTCTGAGATGAGACCGTGCCCCCTCGAAGAGGACAGAGGATTGTCGGCTTCTGGACCGAGGAATAATAACAAACGGAAGGAAACCTCGAAGGGCGAAGGTGCTCATAGTGAGTCAAGTCCTGCCCGGAGGCTCGGAGAAGATGTATCAGCTGAGCCTGCAGCACCCGAGGCTTTCGGCCACGCAAAAATGGTTCCTCTTTTGCCGCCGTCCTCTTGGCCCGTCGAAGGTACTTTGAGGGACAAGGTTTTTCTGCCGCCGTCTTGTTCTCCCATCAAAGGTACTTCAAGGGATGTTCGAAGCCAGGGGCCTCCTAACTCAAGAGAGGTCTCGAACAATCACATTCCTATTGGGGGCGGTTCTACAGGGGCCGATGAGACCATGCTACTAGATGTGCGCTCGAATTTTGAGGAGGCTCAGCGGCTCTATTCTGTGGTGAGTTTTGGTCGACTGTATCGGTTTTTCAGTTTTGCACTTCCATCTTCTTATCGAGCTCTTTTTTCATAGGCCTTTGACAAGCTCAAGTCCGAGCTGCTTCGTCGTGAAGCCATGTTGTGAAAAGCCTTGGGCGGGGAGAAATCCCTCAGGCTTCTTTGTGACAAAAGGGCAGAGGAGTTGTTATACCTGCGGTATGAGGAGAGTAGGAGCCGGAACTACGAGAGCTACCTCGAGGGACAGGTAACCTCTATTTTGAGGGATTGTATGTTTCTTCTTCTACCCTCTGAAATTAACATGTTGAAACTTCAGTTGCAGAGAAAGACGGGGGACCTGGAATGCCTTTGGGGCGAAGTTGGCCATGCCATGTTTGAGTGCGATGAGCTAAAGGCTCAGGCAGATGCCCAAGTTGTGGCCAAGAAGAAAGCTTTGGCCTAGGCTTCTACCGTCGAGGTGCAACTCCGGAATGCTCGTGAAAACATCTCGGTCCAAACGAGCGTGATTACAAGGCTCGAGTCTGAGTTGTTGAAGATAAAGGTCAAGGTCGTGGACGCCCGAGCTGAAGCTGAAGAGATTTGAGCTAAGGCTGACAAGAAAGTGGCCGTCAATTTAAAAGACGCTGCCGATGCTCGGGTTGAGCTGAGAGGGGCTTCTGATCGAGAGAGCAGAAGTAATGAGTATGTTCGGTGCAAATCTCGGAGGGAAACTCTCGAAGAGATCCATGCTAGGGGCTTCTATCTCTCGGGAGAGATAGCCCAGGCGAAGGCAGATGAATACGAAGTCAAGTTCCTCTTGTCCTATGCCGATGATAATGAGGAAGAGGCCGACGGGGCACAGTCCCCGAGGGGAGCATAGACTAGGCCTTGCTTTTCTGATTCTGCGTATAATGCTCTTAAAGAACATTGTAAATGGAGCTTTGCATTTTTCACATATACTTATAAAAGGAAGCCATTAGGTTGCATTTTTCATGAATTTCCCTTTGTTCGTGTATGTCTTTCTTCTCTTTGAATTTTGACGTTTGTCAATGATTAGTCAGATGAACTGGACTTTGATGTAAAACCCTTAGGTTTACAAATTGGCTCTGAGGCTTAGTTAACTGTTTCGGGCTCAGTCTTCGAGTCAGATTTCGACTCGAGCTCATTGGCCCTTAAGTTTTTGAATTTTAGGATGGCGTCTGGGCTCTTACGCATTGGGTCGGTACGACCTTTAATACAGGCTGGCGACAGTGGCTCTTATGCGTTGGGTCGGTACGACCTTTAATTTAAGTTGGCGACAGTGGCTCTTACGCATTGGGTCGGTACGACCTTTAATATAGGCTGGCGACAGTGGCTCTTACGAATTAGGTCGGTACGACCTTTAATATAGGCTAGCGAGACTGGCTCTTACGCATTGGGTCGGTACGACCTTTAATATAGGCTGGCGACAGTGGCTCTTACGCATTGGGTCGGTACGACCTTTAATATAGGCTTTTATTTTTCCCTCGAAAAAGACTTTTTTGAAGTCTATGTGTTCGCCCGACTCTTCGACGGTTCGATAAGAACCTCGATTGTGAGACGTTATGCAGCGATAAATGAGCACCTTAGAGGGTTTCGCTCGATGGCTGAATGTTTCGAAGCCTGTTGTTTGGAGCTGACATGGACGTATCACTTTTGCTTATGCCGAGGGTAGCCTGATTAACCGGTTCTTTTCGAAGTATTTTCAAAGTAATTTGAAGGCCTGCGATTTATATGGCGACGGTCGGGCATCCCCGAGTCGCGTTAATTTGGCCGGAGCCTTGTGACCGTAGTCATTGTGTTTGGTCGTAGCCTTTAAGTCCCCGAGTGAAGTAGTTCCGGCGTTTATATCGAGGGTATGCCTTTTTAGGGGTCTTACAAGTTCGAATATATAGCCTTAACTTTAAGATCGAGATTATGCCTTTTGTAAGGTCTTATAAATTTGAACATGCCTTACTTGATGTCTTACAGATAGGTTACTTGGCACAAGTATGATTCATGCCTGGCTCGAGGTCTTACAGATAGGTTACTTGGTACAAGTATAATTCATGCCTGGCTCGAGGTCTTACAGATTCGGCATTACCTTATAAAGGTCTTACATTTTCTAACATTGCCACGCGGAGGGCTTTTGGGCTCGAGATCGCCTGCATAGGGTCTTATAGCCTCGGATTCTTGATACCTCGATGGGGTGACCGTCGGCGACAGTCCCCGAGATGTCGAGGGTTTTTGGCTCTGGAGCCGTTCCTTGTATATTTCGATGTTTCCTCATGGAGGGCTTACGAGCTCGGATTTTTGGGCTCGGAGGTCTTAAGTTTTTGATGTAAATCCCCGAGTGTTCAGGAATTTTCTGGCTCTGGAGCCGTTTCTTGAAAAAATAGCGGAATCTTTGAAGCGCAAAGTTTTTAGATGGAAAAATATTCCTCGATTACTTGGGAATACGTATATATGTTTTCGTTGTCAATGGTTCAATTATTCTATGCGGACACGGTTCATTCAACCGTTTGGCCCGATACATCATTTTCCTATTGAGACCCTTTTTGGCTCATCTTGACTTCTACGAGGGGGTGATCTCCCGGGGGATGCCCCCCAGTATTCGGGGTTGATTGAAGAGAAGCCTTGAATACTTGTTAAGTTCTCCTTAGGTAGCATATAGATGCTGCCTCATTAAAAACCTTGCCGGTAAAACCCTTCTTGGGATAAAATTCGGTCGAAGGAAAGAGTGCAACGCATGCTTTAAAACCTAAGGTCTTCAAGCTGGGGAGTGCTTCGATTGTTCTAACCAGACTCCTGCACATAGGATAGTATAAAATGAAAATAAAAAAGGGAGACGGTTATACCTTAGTAGCGATGACGCTTCGAGCCTCGATATTCCTCAAATGCTTGCTCTGGGGACGCAGTACAGTCCTTTGCTAATTGACTCAGGTACACCCGAGAATGCAGCTCGTGATTGCTACTACGCTATTTGCTCATCCTTTGGCTCCTTCGATGTTGAAGGTGTCGATGTCGGTGTCACGTCGTGCACCGCGAACATCTCTCTCGCTGCATGCGTCTCCCCATATACAGGTTTTTTTCGTCCTCTATTGGAAACTTCATAATTTGATGAAGGGTTGACGGTACTGCTCTCATACAGTGTATCCATGGCTTTTCGAGCAAGAAATTGTGTCTCATGTCTCCTTCGATGACATGAAACATGGCATTTTAGGTTGTGCCGGCCACATTGACCGGGAGGCTGATCTCCCCTTTCGTCGTCTCGCTCGCCATGTTTAATCCGTTAAAGACTCGAGAAGCGGGCACGATTTGGTCGAGCAGTCCGAGGCGCTCCACCACCCTCGACCTAATAATGTTGGCCGAGCTACCTGGATCCACAAGTACACATTTAATTTGAAATGTATTCACAAGAAAAGAGATTACCAGTGCGTCGTTATGAGTTTGAGACAGGGTCTCGATGTCCTTGTCGCTGAATGTGAGAGCGACCTCGAGTATGTAACCTTAAGTTCGCTTTTCCCGGGTGAAGGATATTTTTGTTCGTTTGACAATGGGTTCCTGTGGAATGTTGACTCCCCCAACAATCATGTGGATGACATGTTGTGGTTCTTCTGTTTCATTTTTCCTCTTCGCCTCTCTTTCCCGAAATTGATTTTTGGCTCGGTAGCTGAGGAACTCTCGGAGGTGCCCTTTGCTGATTAGTCGGCTACTTCTTCTCGGAGCTGTCTGCAATCTTCGATCCTATGACCGTGTGTGCCGTGAAACTCGCATACCAGGTTGGGGTTCCTTTGTGACGGATATGATTGTACAGGTTTTGGCCACCTGGTTTCTCTGATTTTACTGATGGCACAGACGATGTCCGAAACATCAATCTTGAAGTTATATTCGGACAATCGGGGTGCCTCCGTCGGTCCTGTATTTCTGTCGAATCCGACTCTGCCCATGAATCCCCGAGGATTCTGACCTCGGTTTGTCCTTCGATCATTTCGGGGTGTGTTACGCCTTGGGGCGTTTCTTCGATCTTCAATGTAGGGTTGATACCTTTCCTTGTTTGGCCTTGGTTCCTTTGCCAAGAGCCTGCTAGGATATACTGAGCCCGAGGGGGCTCCTAGTTGGTCGTCCTCGACCCTAATCATCGATTGATATCGGTTATGGACGTCCGACCAAGTCACGACGGGATATTCTACCAAGTTCTGCTTCAGCTCTTTGAAGCTACCAAGCTTCGTCCGTTCAAGCCTTGAGTGAAGACTTGTACTGCCCAATCATCAGAGATCGGTGGTAATTTCATTCGCTCCATTTGGAAACGAGATTCAAACTCCCGCAGCATCTCGTTTTCTCTTTGTTTGATCTTGAAGACGTCGGATTTTCTTGTAGCAACCTTAATGGCACCGGCGTGTGCCATTATAAAAGAATCTGCCAACATGGCAAATGAATCTATTGAATTCGGGGATAGGTTGTGATACCACATCATGGCCCCTTTTGAGAGTGTTTCTCCGAATTTCTTCAGTAGGACAGATTCAATCTCGTCGTCTTTCAGGTCATTCCCCTTTACAGCACAAGTGTAAGCAGTGATGTGCTCGTTGAGGTCCGAGGTTCCGTTGTAATTCGGAAGATTAGGCATTCTGAATTTCTTCGGAATGGGATTTGGAGCAGCATTTAATTGGAATTGATTTTGTACGAATCTCTTTGAATCTACACCCTTTAATATTGAGGGTGCGCTTGGGATCTAATCAACTCTTAAATTGTAGGTCTCCACCTTTATGTCATTGGCTTCTATCTTCTATTTGCCCGATTCAACCCTCTTTGTGAGGTCCGCGAGCATCTTTATGATAGCGGGATCGGCTGCTGACCCGTTGTTGCTTGATCTTTCTAGTACTTGTTCAGCTCGGGGAGACATTTCCCGTGCTGCTCTGCTCGGAGTTTTTTGGTGGCTATGCAGTTGAGCGATCGCCAGCTGTTGTGCCTGCAACATCTCAAAAGTGACGTGAAGGCTAACCTTTTGTTCCTCCCGAGCTAGGGTTTTCTGAGCTTCTTGTTGGTTTTCTTGGCATATACTCCTGTCAGTGTTGGAGCTTATATCGTCGTGTTGGGCGTTGCGCCAGACCACATCCATGGGAATTGGTTCTGGTGCATCCTCAGGGTTTCGTGGTGGTAAACCAATACCTGGAACAGCTACACCATTCTCTCCATAGTCCTCAAGACCGTTATTTTCATGTGCGTTCACTGAGTTAGACATTTTGACCAGAAATGAAAGATTCTTGGACAAGAAAAAGTGTGAAAGATAACTTGCGTTATGTAGTAAACCAGCAAGAAAACAATCACTATTATTTTTAGCCCCACGGTGGGCGCCAAACTGTTTACCTTGAAAATGGTAATTACAATTAGATTTGATTTTGTGGTTCTAAAAATACGTGATTTATTTTTATGCTAGTTGTTAAGCAGTAGATGCTAAGTGTGAAACTAGAAAATAAGATAAGAGCTTGAAGGTAGTGTGACAAGCAAACCGAATGACCGAAAATCGGGGCCTCAAGCTAGGCTATACGGGACCTCGGGGTCGAGCTAAACATTGGGCTATGGTCAATCGATGAAGGATTAACAGTTCTGAGCGCTTTGATGGAGGCTCTTTATGATCAATGATGAGTGATAAATGAAGAACAATCAATGAAAACACAATAAATGCAAATAATATAATTAATGTAAGCAATAGCATCAAAGGAGAATATGTTTAAGTTAGATAGCGGAGAATGTTCTTGTTCTTGTATTGAATAGCATGTGTGCAAAAAATGACAAGGATCACCTTTATATAGGAGGGGGAATTCAACACAATACAGGTGCATTTATTACAAAGATACGCAGCTGGTACACTATTTAATGCCACGGTACGGGCTTGTACTAGCCTAATAGACTTGGTCAGCTTTAATCATGCGCCTTGGGAATCCCCCGCTTATCCATGATAGCCGTCGATCCACACTGCCCCGAGGTTGAGCATAGAGAACCCTCGAGTCGAACCTCGAGTTGTGCCCTGGGGCCTTCTGAAGACGGGCTATGGAATGCCGAAATGATCATAAAATCGGACTCTCCGATTTTAGCCGTATACAATCCATATGATACAAACGAAACGAAAAAACGCACAACTTCCATAAATGACTATATTCATAGAAATGCTAGAGATGCTTATCTTCTTGATTCCCCACGTATCCTATTATTCTATTATCTGTTCATAGGTCTTAGAAAATACGTAAGTTTCAGTTTACTCATGTTTTCTTTTGCGCTCACATGTTATTTAAATGTTCAAAAATAGAAAAAATGAGATAACAACTGACTCGTAAGTACATATTATGTTTTGCTGAAAACTAGAATTTGTATACTATAATGCTGAAACCTTGTAGATTTCATTACCTACATGAGCAGTTAGTAGGAACCAGTTGTGTACTTTCGGGAACTTTTTGGATGTAACTGTTCATGCTCAATGTTATCCATGTTATCCATTTGTAGCCGAAACCCATTCTTCCAAACATAGATAAGATAATTTCTTGATGTCCAATTCACATAATACTCTTGGTTCTCCTTGCCTGAATCTCGAGTTGGCCGTTTCATTTGCTATAAAGGATGCATCTAGAATATGTCTTTCAATAAAAGCATTCTGGGATGTGGAGATGAGCTTACCAGTTTCGACCTTCCATCTAGCTCTTTTGGATATTATTTTATAAAACTTCCCCAGTATACTATTGAGTGTATATCCTTCGCACCATTCTTCTTTTGTAGGAGCACAATGAAGGAAGATTTGAAAGTTTTTCCGAGAATCTTTTGTGTCAGATTTATTGCTGTAAATGAGGGTTATCCACTCTATTGAAAGTATGTATTTCTAGGCGTACCAGTTTATAGGTTTACACTTTGTTTGGATCATTGTTATCCATTGTTTTATAATGTATTGTATTGTATTGTTTTATACTGTATCGTATCGTTTTGATGGATACAACATTTGGATAAATTGTATCGTTTGTTGTTGTTAAATAATATCTTTATTGTTTGGTTTGACTGTATTGTACTGTACTGTACTGCTATATTTACTAAAACACCCTCAATTATTTTAAATACGATACTTATTAAGAACTACTCTTAAAAATAATTTATTTATTTGACCTCCCCAGTTTCCTCACAGGGAATCATCATTCTACCATAGTAGCTAAAGCACCAGAACATATAGAAAAACTTACTTCACACAAAAAAATCTCAAAAATTAGATATAGTTGCAACACGATAAGCAGAATTATAAAATATGGTCATTGGAAAAAGAAGTACTTGTAGTTTGGAGTGGCAGAAACCTAAGCAAATAATATATAAGCAAAAAGTTTGCAAAGATTATTGATGAGATAAAAATAAAGAAAAAAAGAGATGGAAAACTAACAAAAAAAAATGCACGGCAGAAGGATGGAAACAAAGTTCGTAGTTGGGTGAAGTATAATATAAATAATAGGGTAAAGGGTAAAATTAAAATATAGAATAATAAGTGTGGGAGTAACTGGAAAGAAAAATACGGAACAATTCCACCACACCGATTTGGTTGTTTCATAAAATTGGATTTTTCATTATTCCGGAACAATGAATTTAACAATACGATACAATCAGTTTTATATTAACAATCAAAACAAACATTGTATCTGGGGCAACAATATAATACGATACGATATGTAACAACCATCCAAACAATACGTTAGTTATTAATGAAAGTTTAGTTTGTTAGGGGAAGTCAAATTAATGGTGAGTCATAAGAAATTAAAGATGTGTTGTCGGAGATTTTATTGACATACTTCTCATGCATTGCATTCATTTATACATGTACATTGACCCATGACCAGATGGCGTTACATACGCATATATATGTATATATATGTATATGGGATGTGGAAAAAGGTTACGGCGTTATATACGCACCACCACCTGATCAGCTAGTATACGTTGATGATTTTGCCCACAGCGGCCGAGATGATATGATGGGATGCCCTCAGAGGCTTGATGATGTTATGAACACATGTACTTATGCACAACATGACATTCATACGCATATGCATGACACTACAAGTATTTCATGATTTACGGAGTTACCCAGACTTACAGGTTAAGTCATTTATTCCATGTTTCTTCTAGGTGTTTTATATACTTATTTATGTGCCTTACATACTCAGTACATTATTCGTACTGACGTCCTTTTGTTGGGGATGCTGAATTCATGCCTGCAGGTATAGACAATCAGTTTGACGAGCCCTCATAGTAGACGAGGTTAGCATTCAGCGAAGGATCGGTAAGACTCCACCTCATTCGGAGTGCAGCCGAGTCTATGAGTCATCGTGTTAGAGTTCTGCTACGGACTTACGTAGGCCGGTACCCTGTCCCATTTTATGACAAATAATCATAGAGGCTTTTTAGCCACAAGTTTATTATGTACAGTATGTCAGAGGCCTTGACGACCCATATGTATTCATGTTTTATGAACGATGGTTCATTGATATAACATTTTCCCACTTACAATTGTACATTACGAGTCATGGCCATGTTTGCCCATGATAGTTACAAAAGGAATGAATGAGTTACAGAGTGGTTCGCTCGGGCCACTACAGCACCGGGTACCAGTCACGCCTCCCTAGGTTTGGGGCGTGACAGAGATCATGTAACTACACATACAATTAGTGTGAAAGGCAACGACTTGACTAAGCAAGAGATTAAGTCAGTGATGGTCAAAAAACATGGTTAAACACTCACAAAAGGAGTACTAAGATGGTATTCTCTTTTAACCGAAAATTCTATTGATTCTTTTGCTGAGCTTGCAGATTCATTTATAAAAGCACACTCGGGAGCTCAAAAATTTGAAAAGAGGATGGAAGACATCTTCAAGATGAAACAAGGAGATACGGAGCTGCTCAGGGAATTCGTGGATAGATTCCAGCATGAAAGAATGATGTTACCACGCATACCTGACCATTGGGCGTCTATGGCTTTTGCAAGTAACCTATATGAAAAAAGCCCAGAAGCCACGAGGAGACTTAAAGAAAGCTTACAAGAATTTCCTGCAACAACTTGGAATGATGTTTAAGAAAGGTATAGTACTAAGCTGCGGAAGAAGAAGATACCATCACCCAATCACGGGGAGATGAAAGAGTAAGTTCAAGGCGACCGGAAATTGAAAAAAGGTCCAGCAGGAACAGGTACGAGCGTTACATGGGACCAGCAGGAAAGGATTCACGTTCTAAATAGGAAAACCCGAGATACGGTTCCTGATCAAGGGACAAAGACGCAGGATCGTTGTCCATATTTGAAAAAGAGCGAGACACACAAGGTAGAGACAAAAATACAAAAGCAAGGATTAATGCTTACAGTTTCAGTGTCAGTACATCCAAGTTGGTAGCTGTTTTAAGAAGCATGGGAGATAAGGTGAAAGAAATGAGATCGAACCCTAACAGAAGAAACCCAGATTTCTGGTGCGAGTTTCATAATGATAATGGTCATAAAATAGCAGACTACAGATTGCTACAAGGTGAAGTAGAGCACTTATTAAGACAAGGTTACTTAACCGATTTGTTTAGTGAGAAGGGTAAGCAAGCGTATATGAAGAATAGACAGGAGACGCCAAAACGTGTGTCACCAAGAAGAACGATTAATGTCATAAACAGAGGGGAAGAGGTCAATGGTTTGACATATATGGCATAAAAAAGGTGTCAAAAATCACAGTCACCCACGGAAAGCGAGTTTGCCAAGTTTTGGAAGAAGACAATATAACATTTGACGATGCAGGTGCAGATGGTGTGCTGATCCCACACAATGATGCACTGGTAATATCTGTACTTGTACAAGATACTAATGTGAAACTTTTTTTGATTGATCCATGTAGCTCTGTAAATATCATTCTTTTAAAAGTGGTTAACGAAATGCACGCTGATGACAAATTGGTACCCAAAGCACGTACCATATCTGGATTTTACAATTCTAGCGTTGTTACAAAAGGGGAGATAATACTCACCACATTCGCATAAGGAGTAGTGAAGGATAGAAAATTTCAAGTGATATATATGGACATGGCATACAATATGATTCTCGGCAGACCCTGAATTCATGAAATGGATGTTGTACCATCTACTTTGCATCAAGTTATTAAGTTCCCTTCACAGTGAGCAATTAGACAGATTCGTGGTGACCAATAGGCTTCTAGAAGTATCAATTCAGTGGCGGATTCAGGCGTACAAAATGACGTTACAAATGAAAAATAGCAATTATAGAATTCAGTTGAGGGCTTAACAACTCAAACCTCAACTGGAGATGGACAAACGGATGTACACTCAAGGCCTGACACTATTCAAGAGCCAGAAGAGAACGAAAACATCGAAAGAACAATTGAGGAACTCGAAACTGTGGTGGTGTTTATACTTTGGCTGGACAGAAAAGTTTACATCGGAACAAAGCTAAGCCTAGAGATGAAAGGTAAGTTAATTGAATTTTTAAAAGCTAACGCAGATTGCTTTACTTGGTCGTATTCAGATATGACAGGTATACCCCAGAGGTGATGACCCATAAGCTGAATGAAGACCCAATACACCTGCCTGTCAAACAGAAAAAAATGAATCAACGATCCTTCAAAAACTAGGTGATTCAGGATGAGGTACAAAAATATTTAAAAATCGGGTCTATGCGAGAGGTAAAATATCCTAATTGGCTAGCAAATACTATAGTGGTACCCAAATTGAATGGTAAGTGGCGAGTTTGTGTGGACTATACTAACTTAAATAAAGCTTGTCCTAAAGATTCTTTTCCTTTACCACACATAGATCAACTAATTAATGCTACTGCAGGACATGAATTGTTGAGTTTTTTAGATGCCTACTCCAGATATAATCAAATAAAAATGGACCCTTTAGATGAGGAAAAAACTTCCTTTATTATAGACAGGAGGACTTACTGTTATAAAGTCATGCCTTTCAGTCTAAAGAATATTGGAGCCATATAGGCTAGTCACGAAGATGTTTCAAGAGAATTTGGGAAAAACCATGGAAGTCTACATTAACAACATGTTAGTCAAGTCAACACAGGCGGAGGATCACATCCAACATTTATCGGATACATTTCAAATTCTCCGCAAATTCAATATGAAGTTGAACCCCAAAAAATGCACATTTACCGTATCTTCAGGTAAGTTCGTAGGTTTTCTTGTTTCTAACCGAGGTATCGAAGTAAATCCAGCAAAGATTAAAGCCATCGAAAAGATACCGGATATACTCACGAGCAGAAAAAGAGGTACAGAGGTTGACAGGTAGAATAGTGGCATTAGGGAGGTTTATTTCTAAATCTTCGGAGAGAAGTTTTAAGTTTTTTTCAGTACTGAAAAAGTAAAGCAAATTTGAGTGGATTGAGGAATGCCAACGGGCACTCAAAAATCTAAAATCATACTTGTCAGACCCACTGTTGCCGTCTAAACCAAAGGGCGGAGAAAGGCAACTCATCTATCTCGCTATTGTAGAAGTGGCGGTAAGCGCAGTATTAGTTTAGCAAGACAAAGGTAAACAATCTCCAATTTATTATGTTAACAAATCCTTATTGGATGCTGAAACTCGATATCCTCATTTAGAAAAACATGCTTTAACACTAATAATGGCATCTAGGAAGTTGAGGCCTTATTTTCAATGTCACCCTATCTTAGTGGTGACCGCTTACCCCTTACAAAATATATTGCATAAGCAAGAATTATCAGGTAGATTAGCCAAGTGGGCTATAGAACTAAGTGAATATGATATCACGTATCAACCTAGAACTGCGATAAAATCACAGGTGTTGGCATATTTCGTGTCAGACTTCAGCCCAAGGATGGTTACAGAAGCAGAAAAGGAACTGCGATATTTAACGGGTCTAATCCAGGTACTTGGACCCTATTTACTGATGGCTCCTCGAATGTGAAAGGAGCAGGTTTAGGGATCCTTCTAATCCCACCTTCGGGAAAAACTATTATACAAGCCATAAAATGCCATCCCATTACTAACAGTAAAGCATAATATGAAGCTGTGATTCCAGGTCTGGAATTGGCACAAGAGCTCGGAATAAAGCAGGTTATAATCAATAGTGACTCGCAGCTTGTAGTAAATCAAATGTAGGGGACTTATATTGCTAGAGAGGGGAGGAAGCAGCAGTATTTGGAAAAGGCACGTGATTTGATCAGGCAATTCCAATCTTGGAAAATCGTGCAAATACCTAGGGAAGAAAATGTCAAAGCAGACGCGTTGGCTAATCTTGAATCCACTAGAGAAGTGAAGAAAGAAGAAACTGCTTATGTAATACATTTGTCTCTTTCAGCACTCGATCAAGATAAAGACGAGGTAAATTTCAATAATTTAACTTGTGATTGAAGAAATGAGATCGTTAATTTTTTGCAGTACGGAATTCTACCTGAAGACAAGAAAAAGGCTCAGGCACTTCGATGATAAGCTGCCAGTTATTGTTTGAATCGAGGCAACTTATATCGAAAGATGTTCGGTGGACCTTTAACAAGGTGTCTCGGACCCTCTCAAACAGAATACGTGATGGGAGAAGTACATGAAGGACACTGTGGAAATCACGTAGGAGGAAGATCATTGGTAAAAATCCTAATTAGAGCAGGGTATTATTGGCCTAAAATGGAAGAAGAAGCAGAAAGATTTGTGGTTAATGTGACGAATGCCAAAGATATGGTAACAATATACATTGCCCGCCGGACTTATACATCCGGTTATTGCACCATGGCCTTTTATGAAGTGGGGGATGGATATCGTGGGTCCATTACCACAAGCCAAAGGAAAGGTACGATTTTTACTAGCACTAACTGATTATTTTACCAAGTGGGTAGAAGCAGGTACCTTCAAATAGGTAGGAGAAAAAGAATTCAGGGACTTCATTTGGCGAAACATCATATGTCGGTTTGGGGTTCCAAAAGAAATCATGTGTGATAATAGCCCGTAGTTTATAGGTGCGAAAATCACAGAATTCTTTCAGAGTAGGCAAATTAAAAGGATAACTTCAACACCTTATCATCATGTGGCCAATGGGCGAGCTGAATCAACAAACAAGGTTATTATTAATAACCTAAAGAAAAAG
This sequence comes from Nicotiana attenuata, assembly GCF_001879085.1. Classification (NCBI taxonomy): domain Eukaryota; kingdom Viridiplantae; phylum Streptophyta; class Magnoliopsida; order Solanales; family Solanaceae; genus Nicotiana; species Nicotiana attenuata. Next base: position 213,957 of record NW_017670983.1, on the reverse strand, counting down.
TTAGAGGAGTCAAAAGGAAGATGGCTAGAAGTGTTACCAGGAGTCCTATGGGATTACCGCACGACGGCGAAAACAGGCACGAGAGAGACTCCATTTTCAATTGTGTATGATATTGAAGCCTTAATTCCAGTTGAAATAGGTGAACCAAGTACGAGATACATTCAAGCAACCGAAGAGTCAAAAGAGGAAGAGATGCGAATAAATCTGGATTTGCTTGAAGAATAGAGGGAAACGACCTTGATAAGCATGGCAGCGCAAATGCAAATTATAAAGATATTACAATCGGAAAGCTCATCATAGGTACTTCAAGATTGGGGACTTCGTACTCAAAAAAGTTTTTCAATCAACCAAAGCAGCCAATGCAGGATAGCTGAGCCCAAATTGGGAATGACCTTAGGAAATTCGAGGTATTGCAGGAAAGGGTGCATATGAGTTAGAAACAATGGACGGCAAAGTACTCCCATAAAATTAGAATGTTGTTCATCTGAAGAAGTATTAATTCTGAAAGGGCAAACTCCCGGTCAGGTACCGTTAATGCAAGGTTTAAATTTACTAACCATTTTAGATGATAGGCACAAAGCTAGCCTGCACCAAATGAGGATTTTGGACCTGAAAGAGACGTGGGATGCAAAATTATCCCCGGTCTAGGCTACAACCTTTGATGGAAATAAAAAGGGTTAAGCAGTCCTCATCTAAAATTATACCTCCGAGTCCCGTATGTTTTTCCTTTTCAAGAAATGGACTACATGGATGAAATAATCAAGTGCTCGAGATTTCATACATCAAAGCTCTAACATTTGAGGGAGTATATATATATGGAAGGCGAAGAAGTCTAGAAAAGTCAGGATTCAAGTCAAGCATGAAGCAATGTACCCAACAAAATTAAAGTTAAGAGCGAGCAAATCAAGAGAAAATTCAAGCCTGATTCAAAAACCTATGATGAAGTATACACTCGAATATGTAAATTACAAAATCTTATGAGTATCTAGGTTAAAGGCAATATTTAGTTGAGGGTTGCAAAATATACCCTTGAGTCTTGTAAAAATACGTTATAAAGAAAATAATTATGAAAGAGTTGTATATGTTTTTCGAATACATGTAAAGTATACAGTTTGAAAGTTCAAGAATACAATACTTTTTCACGTTATTCTGAGAAATATGTATGTGCCTACTTCTTCTTTCGTATGTTTACACAAATATGAAGTTGAGATGTCTTCTTTAAGTGTCGTATATAAAACGGCCCGTTTTTATAATTCGTGCTTATCCAAAACAGTCAGGAAGCATCGAAGCATTTTTTACTGCAAAGATAAATGACAAAGGGTAAAACAAAAACCCAAACATTAAAATAGGCAGCAAAATCCAAAAACTTATGTAAGGCAAACATTTGTCTTCAAAATCCGAAATAAGGCAAGGGTAAAAAGGTAAGATAATAGAATAGAAACTCAAAGCAATGGTATTATAAGAGTTAGACAAAAACTCAATAATATTATAAACTTTGTTAAAACTAAGTACAAAACTTTGTTCCAACCTAATTACTTGATATTAAAACCCCAAAATAGTCTAGGGGTAAAAAAATTCAAACATTACTAAAACCCTAAATAGGACCATGGGTAAACTTCAAAACACTCCACCAATAAAAAAATGAAACAACACTTTTCAAACATTCACTGTGGGGCAGAATCTGAACCAGTAGGATGTAAAATGGTATCATCAATGGTAGGAGGAACAACTTGAGCAGAAGGAGACTGAACGTCATCTTCACCAGGAGTAACTTCATCACCTTCGGGAATGTCAACTGCAGTGAAGAAAAGCTCTGACTCTGTTGGGTTTTCTCAATAGTTTATTTGATCTTTGCAATCTCAGCAACTAAGTCAAATCCTTCTCGGCTTGCCTCCATTAAAGTATCAAGGCGTGTGTTTAAGAAAGCCCAACTAACTTCCACATCGGCCTTATCTTCGAGGGCTTCATAATCTCTTTCCCATTGCTCAATCTCGCTTCTAAGCTCTTCCTTCTCATTCAAGGCAGCATCATAGGAAGCCTGTAAGGGGGTAAGAGAACTCTGTAAAAACTGAACTCTGTTAAAAGATACTTAAAGATCTTCTGGGCTTGAGTAAGTGTTTGAACGAGCTCCCCGACATAAACTTCTTTCTGGTTTAGTAGTTCCTTCAGACCCCTAATTTCTTTAGTGGCCTTAGAAAGTTGCTCGGTAAATGAAGATTCAAGAAGGTTCTTGTCTTTGCCCGCCTGATTATATGAAGCTTCCTCAACTGCCAATTCAGTTGCCATTAGATTCACTTGCTACTCCAGGGTACACTTTTCCTCTTCCACGACTTCTTTCTCAAGTTGAAGACTATCGAACTGCTCCTTCCAGTTGTCTGCGTCAATATGATAATCCTTCATTAACTGCTCTTTGTGGACGATAATCTTCATAATCTCCGTACTAATGAGCTTGATCTACACAATGAAAAGGAAAATATGGTGAAAAGGAAATCATGTGCGAAATAAAATGCTAAGGCTTATACCTTTAAAGATGAATGTACGATATCGTTCATCCACGTTAAAGAACTGTGGCTCTCCAACTTTGACTTTTCAACTCAATGGTTTCAGCCACACATCATCTTGGCCGGATTTCTTCAGAAGATTACCATCTTGAGGAACCTTGATGGTAACTTTTTTCATTACGCTACTAGAGGAACAAACTTTAGCATGAGAAGTTGTAATAGTAGGGATAGTTGAAGGAGTCAAAATAGCCACGGGCGGAGCAGAAGTAGTAGCAACAGCTGTGGGAAACTGAGGGTCAACTGAAACAGACGCGGGAAAATAAGCAAGAGGCGTTTCCTCAGAAATAAAGCCGAAGTCTTCATCAAACCCACGAGAAAAGAGCTGTTCAGTAGAGCCACGGGGTGCGGCAAACATCTAATCATCAGAACGTACTAAGGTCACACCTTCATGCTCGGGCATGGGAGAAGAACTAGAAGGAGGATTAGCTTCGTAATCTGAAATGATGTGTCTCCTAGCTCGAGACCTATGAACCAACGAGCTCTCCTCCCGCTCCCCTTCACTCTTGGAACTCTGTGCTCTATCAGCTTTCTTTTTAACGAAGAACTCAAGATTATCTCTTGAGCCATTGACAGAGAGAGTCTCGAAGTAGTAATCGATGCAGCACTCACACCCCAAATAGGAAACCCTAGCAAAGAAAAGGGTTAATAAGTGACAAAGTATAAAAGCAAGGAAGAAAGGGTAAGAGAAGGATACCGTGGGTCTTCACTTTCCATCCAGACCTGTTAGAAAGGTATTTCCAAGACCTTTCTTCCATAGGAGCAACGGTTAACAATTTTTCTAGCCAACCACGGAAATTTGTAACTTCCTCAGCAGCTTCCATGGTTGCTGAAAAAAGAAAAATAAAAACAACCATCAGATTGAAGGTTCTTCTTAAAAAGAAGAGGAATAGAAAATATGAAAAGAAACTTACGTGTAAAGTTCCACATTTTTAGGAAAAACATGTTCTCTTCTCCCACTAACCCACTTGTGGGAGCAGCAATGAATCGAGCATACAAACCATGATCCTTGTCATCTTCAGGGCTCACTAAAACTCTCTTACTCCTGGCCACAAGGGTAAACACCCAGAACGAAATAACTTAGGGGAGTAAAGATGAATCAGATGATAAAAGGTTAAGGGTAAAGAAGCCAAGTTTGACAAGTATCTAAGACAAGCCACATCCCTCCACAGAATAGGACCAATATGTCCTAAACAAACATTGAAGAAGTGACAAAACTCAATGATGACCGGGTCAATAGGTGGTCTAAAACCTAACATGAAGGGATGTGTATATAAAAAAGAATAACCAGCTTTGAACGAGGTAATCCTTTTATTTGCATTAGGAACTATAATTGGGAAATCATGTTCCCAGTAACAATCTCTCCGAACAAGGGAAATCAAACCCTCAAAAATCTGGGAAGGGTAAACATCAGCACGATCATGAGAAGTCATGGAAGTAACTTGATTTCTAATCAATTCTCTATCAATAAAGAAAGAAAGTTCAGCAGGAATAATCTCATCAACAGTGGGTTCACAAAGTGGTTCACTAGAATCCCTGCTTCTAATAGAAGATCTATGTGAAGAAGAAGCCCAAGTTCTAGAAGATGACGGGGTAGTGGCACTAGGTTGAGAAGAAGAACCAGGGGTAGAGATAGATCCTAAACTACGTAATCGGCCACCTCTTCTACTTCTAGTAGGAGCAGACGAAGGGAGAAGTTCATCCACTATAACAACTTTGCGGGGATCAGGATTTAAAGAAGCCATACTTTGTGAAAGTAAAACGTGCTGAAGAATGAAACCTATAAAGAACAAGGAACACTGTAGAAAGTTTTTCGTAAAAGCAAAGGCAAATAATGTATTTATATACCGAAGCAACCGTCATGTAAAGGGGTCATGACGGAAAGGTCATGATTAAAAAGTCACTTCATGATTGATACAGCCGCAAAAAAGCCCTAAAAATCACTGAAGAGTCACAGAACCAATTAACGGAGGCCGCGTGGCACATGCATTAAATGGATGTGACATACGACGTGTTGTTTCCGGAGAAGACGTAATGGTACATGGAAAATGGTGGCAAAAATTCCCGTCATAAATACATACCACTTCCTAAATATTCAATTGCAGAATATTCAACAAGTGGGGGGGGGGGGAGGGAGGACGATCTGTATTAGTAAAAATAAATATTTATGTGAGTGGTTGATATGATAAGACATGTGGATCAGTAAGAAAGAGACAACTGGAAAGATGCATTAAAAGAGGCACGAGTCGTAATAGATACGAGAAAAACACCCACGAGAAGAGAAGATAAGGTCACTCAAGTTTAAACGATTACCTGATGAGGTACCGACGGAATGAATCAAGACATTAAAAAGAAAAGATTCATGAATCATCGATTAACGAGTATGAATGAGCTCGGACGTTACAAAATCATCACAAACAGTTACAATTACCAATTATAACATCTCATTAATGTCATTAATGCTCATAATAATTCGGTCATAAAAGTAGAAAAATGTTGTACTTATAGATTCCTATAAAAGGGAAAGAGATATCATTTGTACAGACACATTCTGATTACTATTGCAATACAGTTACTTTCTTTTGCGTACTATCGGCTATTTTTGCTACTTTATACTTTAATTTTCTTTCTTGTCATTAAGTAAATATAGAATTTCTTGATTATTAGTAGCCCTGAGTACTTCTTAAAATATGTTTTGACTGAATTACTCAATTTTTGGTTAAACAGTTATCAATATCACACGGTTTTAAAAAATAACGACTCTTACATCTGAAAAAGTATTGCCAAAACATATTCTTTCTTCTCCAAGGCCATAGCCTGAAACATTGGAGACGGGAACAAAGTACGACTTTAGGAAGATAGATGGGTTACAGGCAGCCACACACTACGAGAACTCGTTGACGGACCACTCGACAGGGAAGATTTTACTAAAAATGTTAACAGTATCCATACTAATATTAACTGGTATCTAGACGCACTACCATGTGACCTACCAAATTCACTCTCTGACATCATACAACAAACTTACATTCCTTTCTCTGAACAACTAAGCGACTCTTTTGTCTGGAAAGAAACGGAGGATGTGAACTATACAACGAAATAAGCTTGCAATTTCTTCACTAGGCTCACAGAGACTACCCAATTATAGGAGCCTTTTAACCACTTCTGGTTATGGAAAGCACTATGCCACAACAAACTAAAAATATTCCTTTGGCTTCTACTACACCAACGACTACCAACTGCAGATGTACTCAACCAAAGGAACATAATAGAGGGAAACTGATGCAAACACTTTGGAATAGAGGAAAACACATACCACCTAATCTTCCAATGCCCCATCAACAACAGCATATTGGGAGAACTCAACATCAGTCCACCAACACACTAAAACCAACTAGACTGAATAAAAGAAAATTGTAACTCAGATGCGAGCATCCTTTTACCAAATAATTTTTCAAGACTTTTTTCTATTATCATGCCTATTATCCTTTGGCATATTTAGCTAAACCGTAACATCCTTTTCAATAATTACTCCCACCACGTTCATAGAAAAATAATAATTATGTACGTAATGAAATATCTCTGTCTCATAAATCAGAACATCAAACATCCAACAATGTCTAAAACACCAGTAAAATGGGAACCCCCGCCACGCAACATCTATAAACTCAATATAGATGGTGCACACCAAAAATACTCCAACAACAGAGGAGCAAGTGCAATCATCAAAGTTTCTAAATGTAAATGGATTGATAGATTATCCTACCATACAATGGCCTCATCACCCATACAAGCTGAAATCATCGCCCTATTGAAAGAATTGAAACTTGCTTTCACAAAAAATCGATTACCGCTTATAGTGGAAAGATTGCCAGGTATTACTAAAACAACTACATGACAATTTTCACACTAAAGCTAAAGCTAATTTTCTCCATGATTGCAGGTTCCTACTAGAAGTACTGGACCAACCGGAAGTTAGGCATGTCTACCGTGAAGGAAACCAAGTGGCGTGCACACTAGCAGTATTTGGGAGCAACTGTAACTCACATACAAAGGCCGAGTGTGGAAAACACTTCTGGAGTGAACCACCTTTATTGCTTTCTCTACTTTCCGCAAAGACATACTACGGACTGTTTTGATAAGATCAGTCTGGCACTGTAATAACTCTCTTTACTTTAATGCATAATAATAATCAGTGCCCCGGGTGCCTTTTATAAAAAAAATGAAAACCATGATTATTCTTAATAATTAGAAAAACTGTTATGACGTCTAATTTCTTGTATTCATTCGTTGCATACTTGGATATTTATAGTTACTTATATCTTATTGATCAAACTTTTAAAATCAATTTATTTTTAAATTGTCTGTTCTCAAACGTAAAAGAAAATAGTATTTTGAAAATATTTTTTGGCAAAAAAAAACCTTTGGTCAAACAAGCTATTAATTTGTATCATATTTATGTGTATGTGTGTGTAAGTGTGTGTATGTGTATATATATATATATATATATATATATAAATAAATAAATATATAGTAATAGACGTAGAGTTCTAATTGTTAGAACATGCGCAGCGGAAGCAAGCATACAATCCAGGCATCAAATACATGTGAACTAGACAACGCAATAATAACCTGATTAGAAGCACTAACCTCTTGAAATAGTTTCACAAATCCTCCAAAAAGCAAGAATCCAGGGCTGCAGTCTTTCTGCTATATGCCTAGTAAAACCTTTGGACGATTTTGCTTTTGGGTGGTCAAGAACAATACAACTAAAAGGTAAGTTATTAGGTGAAACTAGTCTTCCTTTAATAGACCCGAAATTAAGCCACGATAGGGGCTCAAAAACGTGTAGAATTCTGCAAGTAGAATCCTACTCTAACTCAAAAGGATAACTTTTCTCCCAAGCTACTTTTTACCAAAGTCTGTCCAGGTTTTTACTAGGTATAGCAGGGATCATAAAAATATTAAGAGGCTACTAATTATAGTATTAATCCGAAATTAGCATGAGTTAATTCTTACTATAATTAATTGCAATTTATTCCACTAAAAAACTGTAATTGAACTCCTCAATATGAATTTCGAAAATTCATTAACACTTATTTTAACTCCCCATGTTAAGATTCAAATACCAGTTAATTAAATTAAATCACTGAAAATTTAATTCAATTAACTAATTAAATCCTTTATAGTTCCGCTTAAACTATTTCATGTGACGGATACAAAATCCACCGGCCGGGTTTTCACATAAAAACTTATAAGCTTACATAAAGGGGTATCATCAAACTCAAAACCGAGTCATGGATTCTATCAACTAATTATTATTCACAAATGTTATTTGTTATTGTCCAATCTATTAGGCATACACTAACTCTAAATAGAGTCGTACCTTTTGATAAATCAAAACAATAAGCAAATTACATTGATCATAATAATTATATCAAGATTAGGAGTATAAGCTCATTTAATGAATTAGAGAAAATGTTTTATATATTCAATACAAAATATCTTTTCTCTACTTGGTCCGTTCAATATACACTGAGTATACTAGCACAAGAAATTAGAGTAAAAATACTCCCATAATCAAGACAAATTATACGATAATCTTGTTCTACAATCAATATATTTTGTCCAACAATATCTTTGATTGTGAACATAGTTTATTAATTATGAGAACCAATAATTTAATCTTCTGTGCATGAGCTAAGACTCCATACACTAAATTGTCTACTACGTAACTAAAAGGACACACATGTAACAAATGATCTATTTAAAATAGTACTTTATTAAATTGAATAATTAAATAAACAATTGTTCCATAAAGAATAAAATATAATACTATGTCTAAACCGCATGGTTAATAGTATATCCCAACAATCTCCCACATAGACTCATAACCATGCGTCTACTACTCTAACACCCATTCCTTCTACATGCTTGTCAAAAATCTTCTGCGTCAAGCTCTTTGTAAACGGGTCTGCCAAATTGTCCTCTGACGCAATCTTCAACACTCTTGCATCACCCCTCTGAGTTATGTCCCGAATTAAGTGATATTTATGCTCAATATGCTTACTCCTTTTGTGGCTTCTTGGTTCCTTCGAGTTTGAAACTGCACCACTATTGTCACAATAAAGTACAATCGGTGCTTGAACCGAAGGAACCGCATTAAGCTCTTTCAGAAAGTTCCTGAACCAAACAACCTCTTTAGCTGCCTCAGATGCAGCCACATATTCGGCTTCCATGGTAGAATCAACAACACATGATTGCTTGATGCTCCTCCAACTTTTGGCTCCACTTTCTAAGGTAAAAACATATCTTGAGGTATATTTTCTAGAGTCTCTATCTGACTAGAAAGCTGAATCAGTATAGCCAATGGGTGCAAGATCACCTGAGTGATACACCAACATATAATCCCTAGTCCTCTTCAAGTACTTGATTATATGCCTAACAGCAGTCCAGTGTTCACGACCAGGGTTAGACTGAAATCTACTAACCATGCCAACAACAATGCAGATGTCAGGTCTTGTCACGATCCCAAACCGGACCCGGTCGTGATGGCGCCTCTCGTGAAGACAAGGCCAGCTGACACAATTTCCCAAGTCAACTATTTTCCATTAAAAGTTGTTTTTTATACCATTTATAAATCGTTAATCTCATAATGAACATTTAAACGAAAAATGCGGAATAATTACACAAGCCCTACATCGGGGTGTCACTAGTCATGAGCATCTACCAAGGTCTGAATACAACAAAAACAGTAAAATGTACTAAGTACAGAAATGAAAATGAGAGTAAGGAAGCGGTGCTACGAACGTCGTGCAACCACCTTGCTAACTGTGATGACTCCGCATCTGAGCAACCAACACCCGCTACCGGGTTCCGAAATACCTGAATCTGCACACGAGGTGCAGGGAGTAATGTGAGTACTCCAACCCAGTAAGTAATAAGAGTAAATACAGACTGAGCAGTAGGAAACAATGAATCCACATTTATGTAAAACTCAATAAGCACACCGACTGCTAAATCAGAATACGAGTCAATCGCCTCTTTTAGAATCCAGCTTTTGGTAAAAATCATTTAAAATGCCTTCCGACAAATTCAGTAGGGGTTCAATACCACTTTTAATAAAAGAGCTGAAAACCATAATCGGCCCCTCGGGCAAAGGAGTCATAAACACCTCCTAACAAGAAAATCTCAGTGAAAATAACAAAAGCCAAATCAGTGATTAAGTTCTGAACATCTCATAAACCCCAGCTTAAATGAAAGTTTTTTAAAAACATTTATCTAACATTCTTGACAGAGGCTCAGTATAAAGATGAGTGAAAACAGTCATTAAATCAACATATTCGGTAGAAACTCAGTCTAAAGAGAAGTGAAAATCAATAAGTTCATAATCAGACCCCTCAGGCAAACATTACTCATGTGCATGTATATATCTATCGCCCCTCGGGCTAGCCTCTCAGTCACTCGTGACTCAACTCCTACCAATCAGCGCTCACACTCAGCACTCACGCTCAATAGGTACCATATAGTAACTGCTGCGGCGTGCAGTCCGATCTATTTATATTGTCGACTGCACTCACTGAGGGTGTGCAGACTCCGGAGGGGCTCCTACAGCCCAAGCGCTATAACGTTGCGGCGTGCAGCCCGATCCATATATATATATATATATATATATATATATATATATATATATATATATATATATATTGCTGCGGCGTGCAGCCTGATCCATAGATATATAATCCTCACAACCAAGCCCTCGGTTTCTCACAGTCATTAACCTCACAATCAGATTCTCAGTCTATCTTAGTCATCAACCTCACAATCAGACCCTCGGCCTATCTCAGTCATCAACTCACGATCACTCGGACCATCAATAAAACAGGGAACCCAGCCCAAACAGTTTTCACATTTCTAAGAAAAATAGTGATAAAACCAGATTTAAACAATAACCAGGTAAAAACATGACTGAGGATATGCTTTCAAAACAAATAGAGTGAGGAAAAATAGTCAAAAATGCCCTTAAGGGTCTCAACAGGTCGGCACAAGGCCCCAAATATGGAATACAGCCCAAAATATAATATCAATCTCTAGAACATGGAATATCATAGGGTTTCAAATCAAATACGCGACTTAACAATCGTACGGGACGGACCAAGTCACAATCCCTAACGGTGCACAACTCCACGCTCGTCATCTAGCGTGTGCGTCACCTCAAAATAACACAACGATGTGTAATCCGGTGTTTCAAACCCTCAGGACAGTATTTACAATCATTACTTACCTCGATCCAGTCCAAACTCTAGCCCGCGATGCCTCGCCCGCACGAATCGACCTCCGGATGCTCCAAATCTAGCCATAATCAGTACATAATCATTGAAATATGCTAAGGGAGCGAAGCCCACTCGAAAATATCCAATTTAGCATCAAAATCCCGAAGTTGCTCAAAACCGGCCCCGGGCCCATGCTTCGAAATCTGACGAAACTCACAAAATCTGACAACCTATTCAACCACGAGTCCAACCATACCAAAATTACTAAATTTCGATAACAATTCGGCCTCCAAATCTTCAAATCTTATTTTCAAATCCCTAGGCCCAAATCCCCAATTTACACCTCAAAAACATGTAATCTAGTCGGATTATTCGATGATAATTCAATACTATGGAGTAGAAATGATCACAAGTGACTTACCTCAATATTTCCCATGATTTCTTGCTAAAAAATTGCCCCAAGCCGTGTTCTTTCACCAAAAAAACGTCAAAATGAGCTTAAAAAACGTAACAGTTTTGATAAATCCGATTCTGGTCGCTAAAGGCTTAATTCCCGTCCCTAAAAGGTCCAATCTGGTCGCTAAAAGCTGCATACCAGATCTGATGCACCAGCAGTCTTTAATTTCACTAAAATGGCTCTAACTCCATCATACGAACTTAGAATTCGATGATTCTTATTCCTATGAGTCTCAAATAATGATACGAACATTGTCCTTCAATCGAAACTCAATTCGGAGCTCGTTTGCTCAGTGCGATATCTATTTCGCTCGTTAAACAATTAACTCATGATTCGCGTCAAAAACCCAATCGCAACTTGATGAAATTAGACCGAACTTTCCAGATCACTCCTATAATTCATTATCAAAATTCCGGAAGTCTCAAAATCAAATTTCGATCTCTACAACTAAAAATGGACCTTTGGATCATTACATGCTTATGCTCAAAACGCCAAAATCTTCAAAAAACTCTTCCAAAACATATCCGAGCCTCATGGGACCCCGACCAAACATGCCAACACACCCCATAACATAATTCAAACTTGTTCCAACCTTCGGAACGCTCAAAACAACATCAAAACATCAAATCACCCTCGAAATTCAAGCCTAAGAATTCCAAAACTTCTGAATTCCGAATTCGATCAAAAAGTCTATCAAACCTCGTCCAAATGACCTGAAATTTTGCACACACATCAGAAACGACACAACGGACCTACTCCTATTTTCGGAATTCCATTCCGACTCTGATATCAAAATTTCCTCTGCCGGCCGGAAAACGCCAAATTTCCAATTTCGCCAATTCGAGCCTAAATCTACCACGGACCTCCAAAATGCATTCCGGACGCGCTCCCAAGTGCAAAATCACCTAACGGAGCTAACCAAATCATAGAAATCCAAATCTGAAATCGAATACTAAAATGTCAAAACTTGGTCAAACCTTTCAAATTTCATGCTTTAACTGAGAACTGTTCTTCCAAATTCATTCCGATTACCCTGAAAACCAAAACCAACAATTTACATATGTCATAATACATCACACGGGGCAAGCCATGCCGAGAACTGGCGAGCAAAGTGCAAAAGCTCAAAACGACCGGTCGGGTCGTTACAGGTCTAGTACATAGCATAGCATACATAAGACTCCCTACATCAGAAGCATAAGGGACCGCCTTCATTTTTTCTATCTCATCAGTCGTTTTTGGGGACCGATCTTTTGACAGAGAGATTCCATGTCTAAAAGGGAGAAACCCTTTTTGGAATCTTGTATGCTAAACCTGGTGAGAATAGTATCAATATAAAGTGCTTGGGACAAGCCTAATATCTTTTGCTTGCGATCTCGCATAAGCTTGATCCCAAGGATATGTGCTGCCTGTCCCAAGTATTTCATATCGAAACTTGAGGAAAACCATTCCTTTATTGAATTCAACATGCTCACATTATTTCCTATGAACAAAATATCATCTACGTACAAAACCAAAAATATAACTTTATCTCCATTCCACTTCTTATAGACACGAGACTTATTTTCACATTGATCAAAATCGAAGGTTTTAATCGATGCGTGAAAACAAGTGTTCCATGCCCTAGAAGCTTGTTTCAATCCATAAATGGATCTCTTTAATTTACACAACATGTGTTCATTGCCACTTTTTATGAAACCAACTGGTTTTGCCATATAGATGCACTCATCAAGACTTCCATTTAGAAAAGCGGTCTTGAAATCTATTTGCCAGATCTCATAATCGTAATGAGCAGCAATGGACATGAGAATCCTAATGGATTTATGCATGGCGATCGGCGAAAAGGTTTCCTCATAATCGATCCCTTCTTTTTGAGTAAACCCTTTTCCAACAAGCCTAGCTTTAAAAGTTTGCACTTTTCCAACCACTCCTCTCATTTTATTATAGATCCATCTACAACCTATGGGTTTGACTCCAGTAGGTGGTTCTACAAGATCCCAGACTCTAATGGAGTACATGAACTCCATTTCAGATTTCATAGCATCAACCCATTTATCTGCATATGTATCATGTAGTGCTTCGTCGTAATTAATATGTTCTATATTAGGCTTTTCAGGGATTCAATCATAAGATTCTCCCAAGAGCTCAAACCGGAGAGGTTTTCTAATAATTCTCCCACTACGACTAGTCACTACAGGTGGAGGCTAATTTTGTTGTAGAATCACAACATCATTTTCCGGAACTGAAGTCTCAATGTTATCCTCCACACCTTGCGGTGCTGGGATATCATTAACTTCTTCGTGGAGTGCAGGCTGCATAACAATTTCAGGTTGTTCAACAATCTGAGGTTGCTCAACAATCTGAGGTTGCTCAACATAACTCCCACTACTTTGGGGTAGTGAGATGTCAGGCAATTGCTCTTGTGCAATCTGCTGCCTATTGACATTTCTCCCACTACGATAATGCAGTGGTATGTCAATACTGGCTTCCGGGATACGTTCTAGAGATGAGTCTTTAGTTACTCCATTATTTAATTCCTGTAAAATTAGTTTTCTTCTAGGAATATGGTTCGTTAGATAGTCCTCTTCTAAAAATCAGGCATTTGTCGTAACAATTACCTTCTTTTCTTTGGGACAATAAACCAACCGCCTTTAGTTCATTTTGGATATCCAAAAAAATGCATACTTCTGTCCTCGATTCCAATTTATCCGTTTTCCCTTTCATCACATGTGCTGGACAACCCCAAACCCGAATATGCCATAAACTTGACTTGCGCCCAGTCCACAATTCTACTGGAGTTGAATGTACTGAATTTGAAGGAACCAAATCTAAAATGTAGTTTGCTGTTTCTAAAGCATATCCCCAAAAGGAAGAAGGCAACTCGGAATAACTTAACATTGATCTAACCATTTTCATATAGGTCCTATTTCTTCTTTCTGCCACACCATTTTGTTTTGGTGTTCCTGGGGCAGATAATTGAGATGTAATTCCATTATCTGATAAGTATTTTATGAATTCCGCAGAAAGGTATTCACCACCACGATTAGATCGCAATGTTTTGATATATTTATCATGTCGTTTCTCCGTTTCTGTCTTAAATTCTTTGAATTTCTCAAAGCATTCAGACTTACGTCGTAACAGGTAAATATATCCATATTTTGAGTAATCATCTGTGAAAGTCACAAAATACTCAAAACCACCTCTTGCTTGTATATTCATAGGGCCACACAAATCAGAGTGAATTAATTCTAGCTTATCACTGGCTTTGTTTCCTTTTGAGGGGAAATGTCTCTTGGTCATTTTGCCTTCTAAACAGGATTTTCATGTTGGTAGTGACTCAACTTTCAATGAAATCAAAGGTCCATCAGAGACCAATCTCGAAATGCTATTTAGATTTATATGACCTAGACGTAAGTGCCACAAATAAGTCTGACTCAATTCAGAAATACGTTTTCTTTTATGTGGTAGATTATTGTTATTTAGTTCTTTTGGTTGTTGTAGCACATGAGGAGATATATCAAGAATAAAAAGGTCATGTCCTCTAGCAGCAGTGTAGATAAAACTTTTATTAAACTTAATAACAGCAGAGTTATTAGCAAAATAAACATTATAACCAGCATCCTTTATTTTCGAAACCGAAATCAAATTCCTTCTAATAGAAGGTACATAGAGAACATCTTTTAAAATTAAAACTCTATCACTACTAAACGAAACTCTAATATCTCCTAAAGCTAAAGATGGTGCTGGCTCGCCATTGGCTTGAAAAATGCAAACTTCATTCTCACTTAGCCGCCGCGTTTCCTGAAACCCCTGCAAAGTAGTGCAGATGTGATTAGTGGCTCCCGAATCTACACACCAAAATATGGTAGAAACAGCCGCTAAACAAGTTTCAACGACATTTAAATTTGAATTACCTTGCTTATTCAACTTTGCCAGATAGGCAGGGCATTGCTTCTTGTGATGCCCAGGTTGCTTGCAATGATAGCACTTGCCTTTGGGCTTTTTCACACCAGCCGCACCACCAGGTGCCAAAACCTTTTGAGCCTTCTTCTTTTTCTTATTGCCATTCGACTTAGAAACCGAAGCTTTCTTAACATTGAGTGCCACAACTGAAGCTTGTTGTTTGATAATAGATTCTACCGCTTGCAGCTCATTCAACAATTTCGCTATTGACAAATTCATTTTGTTCATGTTATAGTTCAAGCGAAACTGTTGAAAACTGTCAGGCAGAGTCTGCAGGACCATCTCAACTTGAGACTCCTTATCAATCACAGCTCCAAGGACCTCCAATTCATTCAGAAGACTTATCATCTTCAGAACATGGTCCCTGACCGATGATCCTTCCGCCATCTTGGTGTTCAAAATGGCTTTCGTGGCTATCGGCTTAGCTGCACGATTTTGCTCACCGAACATCTCTTTGAGACTTTCGATCATATCATAAGCAGACCCCATAGACTGATGCTGATGTTGCAAAACATTCGCCATAGAGTCAAGAATGTAACATCGCGCCATCTCATCAGCCTTAACCCATTTGTCATAGGCCTTAACCTGATCATTAGTAGCATTTTTAGGTTTTTCTGGGCACTCCTCAGTGATTACAAATTTGTAACCTTCAGCAGTTAGGACAATATCAAGGTTCCTTTTCTAGTCAATATAATTCGGTCCTTCTAACTTGTTTTGGTGAAAAATTGAGGTAAGTGGGTTGAATGAAGACATGGTTAATCTGAGAGATATTCACATTAAATAGATCATTAGTTATGTATTTAGAATAATTAAATTCAAAACAGCACATTACGCATATAACCATTCTCATTGAAGAGTTAGATTCGTTAGGGAAACTTAACTATTCATGCAAAATATATGAGTGATGTAAGATATTAACCCCATAAGTTTAAATAGGACCAACTCAGATGGAGAGTATACTGTTAATTTAAGATAGGTAAATATCACTTTTATAAACTCTAGTTTCATTCAATCAACATGTAACTCAGTTGGAGAGTTAATACAAGTAATGAAATAACTAGAGGCAAAATTATAGTAATCATCTATAATGAATTTATCCGATGTGGAAGAAGACCTATTCAACATATAAATTCATTATATTACTGTAAAACATGATTGGAAACAATGGGAATTGAACCCTACCATCACAAATTTTTTTAAAAAAATTTCCAGAAAGAGAAAAATGGCCAAAAACCCATCTAAACGACCCCGAATGCCAAAAAACTGACCCATGACTATTGCTCACTGGGCCGTTTCCGACGAACCTACCAAATTTGAGGTCAATCGGAGTTCTACAGATTTTTAGAATTCTAAAATTTCTAGAATTCTATTTTGACGTTTAAGGGTTTTTATTATTTTGACTTGTTCAAATCATATAATATACTGATGTATGTTAACACATGATATCAGAACTCAAAATAATATTTTTGTATTTTTATTTAATAAAAACGTGTTTAGACAGAATTGTAAAAACAGTATGTTTTTCACTAGTCAAAAACCCCACTGTTCATAATTCTGTATATTAATCCAAAATTACAGAACTAATATCATACAAAACAGTCAAGTTTTTATTAATATAACACTGTGATTATGGACAGAACACAACTAAAACAGATTAATGGTATTAATTCACTGTTTATGCATATGTATATTAACCCATAGTTACAGAATTAATAGCATTCGACAAAATTACGTTTTTATAAAAAAAATAGCTATTCATCAAAAAACGTAATTTAAACAAACCGTTGTTTAAATATAACACCATTGTTTATACATGTATATATTAATTCATAATTTCAAAATTACAGAATTAAGATACTAATAAATACAATCATGTTTTTAACATAGAATAATCATCCCAAACATGTATCAATAAACAACACGTTTTAATATTAATCTATGCATGTTGTATTACATTATCTAGTTAGATGTAAGACGGCGTCTGATACCAATTGTTAGAACATGCGCGGCGGAAGCAAACATACAATCCAGGCATCAAATACATGTAAACTAGACAACGCAATAATAACATGATTAGAAGATCTAACCTCTTGAAAGAGTTGCACAAATCCTCCAAAAAGCAAGAATCCAGGGTTGCAGTCTTTCTGCTTTATTCCTGGTAAAATCTTTGGACGATTTTGCTTTTGGGTGGTCAAGAACAATACAACTAAAAGGTAAGTTATTAGGTGAAACTAGTCTTCCTTTAATAGACCCGAAATTAAGCCACGATAGGGGCTCAAAAACGTGTAGGATTCTGCAAGTAGAATCCTACTCTAACTCAAAAGGATAACTTTTCTCCCAAACTACTTTTTACCCAAGTCTGTCCAGATTTTTACTAGGTGTAGTAAGGACCACAGAAATAATAAGAGGCTACTAATTATAGTATTAATTCGAAATTAGCATGAATTAATTCTTACTATAATTAATTACAATTTATTCCACTAAAAACTGCAATTGAACTCCTCAATATGAATTTCGAAAATTCATTAACACTTATTTCAACTCCCCATGTTAAGATTTCACAGTTAATTAAATTAAATCACTGAAAATTTAATTCAATTAACTAATTAAATCCTTTATAATTCCGCTTAAACTATTTCATGCGACGGATACAAAATTCACCGGCCGGGTTTTCACATGAAAACTTATAAGCTTACATAAAGGGGTATCATCAAACTCAAAACCGAGTCATGGATTCTATCAGCTAATTATTATTCACAAATGTTATTCGTTATAGTCCAATCTATTAGGCATACACTAACTCTAAATAGAGTCGTACCTTTTGATAAATCAAAACAATAAACAAATTACATTGATCATAATAATTATATCAAAATTAGGAGTATAAGCTCATTTAATGAATTAGAGAAAATATTTTATATATTCAGTACAAAAATATCTTTTCTCTACTTAGAAGTCTTGAAGCTTTATTGAGTGGCATAGGCATAAAAGGAAGTGAATAATACTTTCATTGTCATAATATTAACATTAATTTTTATCGTCTTTGTTCCTAACTTGCAATGAGGATTTTACATCATATCAGGAACCAACAGAGCCATCAGGAAATCAGCCTATTAATCTTTTGACAAATATGAAATGATTGATATTCCGTGAATGTTAATGGAATGAAACAATTATTGAGGGCTACGCACAAGTTCCACTGGTTCTAGATAATCAGCTGTTACGTGCTTCATTGTGTTAAAATAAGTGTTAATAAGTTACTCTTGCTAAATTACAGATCTGAGTTGCAACTCATAAGTTAATTTCTTCTAAATTATAATATGTTTTGTGTGTGTGTGTGAGAGAAGACGAAGAAAAAAAAATGAAAAAAGGAAAAAGAAGGTGGTCATTAATTAATTAGAAGATTGAATGGTAACACATGTTGAAAAACTATAAAGCTGATATTGTTGGCATATTGAAAGGCCAAAAGCTTTCCTCTCTCCATAATAAGTACAAAGCTATTGACATATTCAAAGGCCAAAAGCTTTTCTTTTCGCATAATAAGTAAATAGTCGCAACGGAAAGCAAGTTCTACGGTTCAATATGCTAAGTCTGATTATACTCACAAAAAGTTTTTCTTTCCAAATTTATTCGTATAATAACTGATTAAAAAATAATAGCGATAATAATTAATACAGTTAGCAAAAAAGAAATTAATAAGTTTCTCTCTCCTCTCTTTCTCTCTCGGCGCATTTTAGCGTGAATTGCTAATATGCGCTCACCGGAATGGGGAGAGCACGAGGACAACCATTGAAGACTACAAAGCTACCGTTTGAGGAAGATAACAGCTCAAAGGAAGGAAGGAATTTAGAAACGGTAAGATTTGCTACACCAAAACCTCTCTCAATTGGAGGTGATGGTACTGTTACATTGAACAAAGTAGGAGTGAATGAGGTGAACCTCACAATTGAAAGGAAATCGAGTGAGGAAACATCAGTACACAAAGGAAAGGAGCACGCAACACCGAATTTACAGAGCTGGCCAACCCTACCAGATCGAAGTGGAGGAAACAAATCATCAAAAGGAGCGGGGTCAGCGCCGGCTAACATGCAAAAGGCACCAAGCTCGGAAGGACCAGCACAACAACAACTGCCAGCTGTAGATTTGAAACTGAAGGCTGTTCCAAATGTCAATGGAACTGTAGCTCAAACAGGAGGTGCACAGAGGAAGTTACAGTTGGAATCTGAACCAAAACCAGCTAAGGCATGGTCGATGCTGTTTGAGGAGAACAAATTGGCAAAAAGAGGTATGGACCTGAAATTCATACCACCTACTATTGTTGAGGGTGAGGTGATTGTAGAACTGGTACAAGAGGACATTGATAGTGAAGTAAGCAAGTGGAAATATGCAGCAATAGTATATGTCATAGGGGGATCACCTTCGATTGGGGCTATGGAGAGATTCATAGCAGGATAAGGGGAATTTTCAAAGAAACCAAAAATATATTGTCATAATGCTGGTTATTTTGTGATTAATTTCTCGTATTTGGAGGAAAGGGATAGGGTGATGTATTTAGGACCACATATGCTTAACAATAGACCAGTTATTATGAAGGCTTAGACTGCTGATTTTGACTTTGATGCTGAGGACGTGAAGACAATTCCCATTTGGATAAAATTGCCTAACTTACCTCTATGTTGTTGGAGTGCAAGTGCATTGAGAAAAATTGGTAGTGGTTTTGGCCAGCCAATATATGCTGATGCTTGTACTTCAAATAATGAGAGAATCTCATATGCAAGGATATTGATAGAAGTTGATGTTACTAAGGAATTACCAAATGCTATAAAAATAAAGGATCCAAAGGGCAGAATTATGGAACAAGAGATATGGTATGACTGGAAGCCTACTTATTGTTCAGAATGTATGCAAATAGGCCACAATTGTCAATAAAACCAGAACAACACAGGAGAAGGTGAGATGAAAACAGGACAGCAACAACAAAAGACAATGATAAAGCAGAGAACAGAGTGGAGGCCTATCAATAAAGGAGCTGGAGTACAAAACCAACATCAACAGGAGGTACAAAAGGAAACTGATAAGCAACAAGTGAACAATGATAAGAAAGATGGAAATGGAGATGACTGGCAACAAGTTAAAAGCAAATCTACAGCAAAAGGGCAAAGAACACAGGTAGCTGGGCAATGCATTCAAGTTCTGAATGGTTTCAATAGCCTTGCGGAAACAGGACAAGAACAAATATCAAGAGGAACAGCTGAATGTAGTACAAGTAGAGGGGTGGAGGTAGAGAGGATGGGCCAAAACACTTTAAACTCAACATGATAGTCATATGGAATGTAAGGGGGTTCAATAAAGTATTTAAGCACAAGGAGTTAAAAGTGTTTATGAAGAATAATAAAGTAGATATGATAGCAATATATGAGCATAGAGTAAAGGATACAATAGCAACAAAAATAATTGAAAAAGTACTACCTGGATGGGAATGGAGTCATAATGTATCTAATACATGTAAAGGCAGAATCTGGGTAATTTTGAATCCAAATGTGTTGCAATATACAGTGTTAGAAAAACATTCTCAGATTATACATGGCAGTGTGAAGATCCTGAACAGTACCAAGGAATTCTATTTTTCAGCAATCTACGACCTACATAGTATACAAGACAGGAAATCATTATGGGAGGAAATTAGGAACTTAGCAGGGCAATGCATGAGACCTTGGTTGCTGATGGGAGATTTTAAATCTATTCTAGGGGTAGAGGACAGAATGCATGGAAGTGTAGTTCAGGATAATGAAACAAGAGATTTCAAAGAAGTTATAGAAGATTGCAGTTTGGCAGAATTACCTACAGTGGGGAAGACATACACATGGACAAATGGTCATGTGTATAGCAGAATTTATAGAGCAATAATAAATGATAGCTGGATGATTAATATGCCTCCTAGTCAAGTTCAATTACTGAATCCTCTTTTCTCAGACCACTCTCCACTGGGAATTGAGGTAGAGGTAAGGTGTGACAACAAAAAAAAGACCTTTTAAATTCTATAATTGTATGGCTGATCACCCTGATTTTAGGGAGATTGTGGAAAGCAATTGGACAAAGAGGAATGGGGGTATGGAAGCTATATGGAGGAACCTGAAATCTATAAGAGTTGCTTTAAAAAAATTAAACAATATGGAGTTCAAGAATGTCAAAGGGAAGATAACTACCATAAGGAAGGAGTTGAATGATATACAAGGCAGAATGAAGATTGCTAATCCAACAAGTAAGCTGTTTGAAGAGGAGAAGGAACTATTACTACAATTAGAAAAGTGGGATAAAATTGAGGAGTCCATTTACAAGCAAAAATCAAGAGTACAATGGTTAAAGCTGGGAGATTCTAACAGTGCCTATTTCTTTCCTAGCATGAAAGGAAGGAAAGCACAAAACCAAATCATAAAACTCACTAATAGTAAAGGGGATATATTGACAGATGGGAAGAGTATTGAAGCAGAAGTGATTGGATTCTATAAAAGTCTGTTAGGAACTGCAAAGGGCAGCATGCCAGCTATTCATCCTGGCTGGATAAGGAATGGACCACTATTAACTAGAAGACAGCAGCTGCAACTCATTACTCCATTCACAAAGGAAGATGTAATAGATTCACTAAGAGGCATAGATGACATGAAGGCACCGGGGAGTGATGGGTTTAATGCTTGTTTCTTTAAAAAAGCCTTGCATATTATTGGTGATGATATTGTTGCTGCAGTACTGGAATTCTTTACTATTGGGAGAATGTATAAGCCTATCAATATCACAATAGTCACCCTTATACCTAAAGTAAAGAACCCAAGTTCAATCAGTGAGTATAGACCTATTTCTTGTTGCACTACATTATATAAAATCATATCCAAAATGTTAACAAACAGATTGAGTCAAGTGATGAATACACTAGTGGATGAGAGTCAAGCAGCCTTTGTTCCAGGAAGAGGATTGATAGACAATGTACTGCTCAGTCATGAGCTAATAAAAGGCTATGGTAGGAAAGGGATCTCACCAAGATGCATGATCAAGATTGACATGCAAAAGGCATA
Source organism: Nicotiana attenuata (assembly GCF_001879085.1). Lineage (NCBI taxonomy): Eukaryota > Viridiplantae > Streptophyta > Magnoliopsida > Solanales > Solanaceae > Nicotiana > Nicotiana attenuata. The sequence goes on along the minus strand of NW_017670983.1, from coordinate 191,639 downwards.
TGATTCAATTGAATGGTTTTTTTTGGAGCAGGTGTTAACTGGGCTATGTTTTTCCAAAATATTTATTGGATGGATTATGGAGTGTCTCAAAACTATATCCTACTCCATCTCTATTAATGGTAGCCCTACTATTCCATTTGAAGCAAAAAGGGGGGTGAGGCAGGATGATCCAATGTCGCCACTATTATTTGTATTAACGATGGAATACCTGACAAGAATCTTGAAACAACTGAAGGAGGAACCTAACATCAATTATCATCCAAGATGTGAGAAACTAAACATTGTCCAGCTCTATTTTGCTGATGATTTGCTGTTATTCTGCAGAGGTGATGTGATGTCTATACAACTATTATGTGAGTGTTTCAGTAGTTTTTCAAAAGCTTCTGGACTTGTTGCAAATCAAAGCAAAAGCTGTATGTATTTTGGTGGTGTTCTAACAGTAGTACAGGAGGATATTATTCAAGATACTGGTTTCACCATTGGTGCACTTCCTTTTAAATATTTAGGAGTTCCTCTGAGCTCAAGAAGACTATCTGTGAGCCAGTGCCAACCTTTAATAGACAAAATGCTGGGGAAAGTCAAACAATGGATAGTCAAATTCTTATGCTATGCAGGAAGACTATAGCTGATAAAGAGTGTGCTAATTGCCATCCAAAACTTCTGGTCACAGGTCTTTCCACTTCCGAAGAAAATTATACAGATGGTTGAAGGTATTTGCAAAAGATTCCTCTGGACTGGTGACTCCAATACAAGCAGGAAAGGTCTAGTAGCTTGGGAAAAAATGTGCAGGCCTAAATCCAAAGGAGGACTGAACATCATTGATCTCAACACATGGAATAGAGCAGCATTGTTAAAACATCTCTAGAATATTTGTACGAAAAAGGACAAACTGTGGACAAGGTGGGTGCATGTTTACTACATAAAGGGGAAGATTCCATGGCAAGTAGAAGTGAAGCAAGCCTCATGGATAATCAGGAAGATACTACAGGCTGGGAAATACATAAATGAAGCAAGGTTGGATATTGAGAAGATATTACGGACAAAATCATTCTCTATCAGGGCAATGTACAATCAATTGAGAGGAGATTTCCCAAAGGAAGATTGGAGCAGATTATTATGTAATAACAAAGGTTGCCCAAGGTGGAAGTTCATATTATACCTTGCAGTACAGGAGAAGTTGTATACCAAAGACAGATTGTGCAGCTAGGGATTATAAATTAATCCAAACTGTCCACTATGTGACCAAGAGCTAGAAAGTCATCAGCACATGTTCTTTATGTGTAGATTCTCAGCAGAAGTATGGAGGAAGCTGTTAGCATGGATAGGACTGGCACGAAGGGTAACTGGTTGGAATGAGGAATTCAAATGGACAACAGACCACATGAAAGGTAAAGGGTCGAAAGCCATGCTCTATAGGATGTGTCTTACAAATGCTGTTTACCAGATATGGATGGAAAGAAATAGAATAGTGTTTCAGCAGGAGAAGAGAAGTAGTGAAGATATCACAAGTCAAATAGTACAGGAGATACATTTTATAGGAAATAGGCATAGTAGCTTAAGGAATGAACTTCAAAAATTAAATTTCTATCCTTAGGAGTCGTTAGAATAGAAGGAGTGTACTAAGTTTGGGTCTGCATGTCCAAACTTATTTTACGGATATACTGGTACATATTTACTTGGTAATAAAGATTGTTTAATTACCAAAAAAATAATAATTAATACATGGCATGAATTATATAAAAGAATAATACCTTTAATATCTTCATAATACATTGCACGAAATAAATATTTTTTGGTTAAGCTATTAACATATCCTATGTAAACTATTAGTTGCATGCGTTGTTGTATATTTTTAATATTGTTCTCTTCTGTGTCTAGGGTATTACGTGCAAGGCACATGTAACGACTCGACCGGTCGTTTTGAGTTCTAGCGCGCCATTTAGCAGTTTGAGGCTATGAGCAGCTTCACTTCAGGTATTATGACTTGTACGCATGATCGGAATTGGATTTCGAGAAGTTCGGAGTTAATTTGGAAAGAGAATTCTCATTTTGGAAGCTTTAAGTTGAAAGAATTGACTAAGATTGAGATTTTGAGTAAACGACCTCGGAATCGGGATTCGAAGATTCCAGCAGGTTCGTATGATGATTTTGGACTTGAGAATATGCCCGGATCAGGTTTTGGGTGACCCAGGAGCGTTTTGGCGCCTATTGTGGAAGTTAGCATTTTTGGAAGAATTTCATAAATTTGGGTTGATGTGCATTTCAATGCTATCAATGTCCGTTTGGAATTCCGAGTCTGGGAATAGCTCCGTATGGTGATTCTGGTATTGGGAGCGCGATCGGAAGTGAATTCGGAGGTCTGTAGGTCGTTTTGGAGTCATTTGGCTAAAGATAGAAATTTGAAGGTTTTGAGAAGTTTGACCGGAAGTGGACTTTTTGATATCGGCTTGGATTCCGATTCCGGAAGTTGGATAGGTCCATAATGTCAAATATGACTTATGGGCAAAATTTGAGGTCAATTGGACGAGATTTGATAGGTTTCGGCATCGAATGTAGAAGTTTGAAATTCTAAAGTTTATTAAGCTTGGATTGGAGGTTGATTCAATCACTTTTACGAAGCTTGGATTGGAGGTTGATTCAATCACTGTCAGCATAACCCTTTTGTCTTGACTGTGCTGTACGAAGCCGCTCCTCAATCACTTTTACCTTTTCCAGAGAATCCTATACTAAGTCTGTACCCAAAAGCCTAGGCTCACCCGACTCAAACTAACCTACCGAAGATCTACACCATCTCCCATATAAAGCCTCATATGGAGCCATCAGAATTCTCGACTGATAACTGTTGTTATATGCAAACTCCATGAGTGGTAGAAACTAGTCCCATTAACCCGAAAATCAATGACACAAGCGCTCAACATGTCCCCCAATATCTGAATAATGCGCTCGGACTGTCCGTCCGTCTAAGGGTGAAAGTTGTGCTCAACTCAAACTGAGTACCCAACTCTCGTTGCACGGCCCTCCAAAACTGCAATGTAGACTGAGTACCTCTATCTAAAATGATGGAAAATGGGACACCATGCAGGCGAACAATCTCTCAGATATAAATCTCAGCGAATCGCTCTGTATAATAGGTAGTACACACAGGAATGAAGTGTGCGAACTTGGTCAGCTGATCCATAATCACCCAAATAACATCAAACTTCCTTAAAGTCTGTGGGAGTCCAACTACGAAATCCATGGTGATCCGCTCCCACTTCCACTTTGGAATGTCTATCTGCTGAAGCAAGCCACCCGGTCTGTGATGCTCATATTTCACCTGCTGACAATTGAGACACCGAGCTACAAACCCCACTATATCTTTCTTCATTCTCCTCCACCAATAGTGATGTCTCAAATCCTGATACATCTTCACGGCAGACGGATGGATAGAATACCGCGAGCTGTGGGCCTCCTCTAGAATCAACTCTCGAAGCCTATCAATATTGGGCACACATATCTGACCCTGCATCCTCAATACTCTGTCATCACTAATAGTCACATCTCTGCCATCGACGTGCTGAACTTTGTCCTTGAGCACAAGAAAATGAGGATCATCATACTGGCGCTCTCTGATATGATCAAACAAGGAAGACCGAGAAACCACACAAGCTAGGATGCGACTGGGCTCCGAAATATCCAACCTCACAAACCGATTGGCCAAAGCCTGAACATCAACCGCAAGAGGTATCTCCCCAACACGAATTAATGCCAAACTACCCATACTCACCGCCTTTCTACTCAAGGCATCGGCCACTCACATTGGCCTTTCCTAGATGGTACAAAATAGTGATATCATAGTCCTTTAGCAGATCCAACTATCTCCGCTGCCTCAAATTGAGATCCTTTTGTTTGAACAAGTGTTGGAGGCTATGATGATCAGTAAACACTTCACAAGACACACCATAGAGATAATTCCTCCAAATCTTCAACACGTAAAAAATGGAAGCAACCTCTAAATCATGAACATGGTAGTTCTTCTCATGGGGCTTCAATTGACGAGAAGCATAAGCAATCACTCTACCTTTCTGCATCAACACACACCTGATACTGACTCTAGAAGCACCACAATATACCGTATAAGAACTTGAAGCTGATGGAAAAACTAACACTGGAGCTGTGGTCAAGGCGGTCTTGAGCTTCTGAAAGCTTGCCTCACACTCATCCGACCACCTGAAAGGAGCACCCTTTTGGGTCAATTTGGTCAAGAGTGATGCGATAGATGAAAATCCCTAAACAAACCAATGGTAATAACCTGCCAAACCAAGAAAGCTAGGAATCTCTGTGGCTGAGGATGGTCAGGGCTAACTTTGGACCGCCTCTATCTTCTTCGGATCAACCTGGATACCCTTATTAGGCACCACGTGCCCCAAGAACGCCATTGAACTAATCCAAAACTCACACTTGGAGAACTTTGCATAAAGCTTCCCCTCCCTCAACCGCTGCAACATAACTCTCAAATGCTCAACGTCTCCTCCTGGCTACGCGAGTACACCAAGATATCATCAATGAATACAATAATAAACGAGTCGAGATAAGGCCGAAACACGTTGTTCATCAAATGCATGAACGTTGCTGGGGCATTGGTCAGCCCAAAAGACATCACAAGGAACTCATAATGACCATACTGGGTCTTGAAAGTTGTCTTAACAATGTCGGAGCCCCTAATTTTCAACTGGTGATATCCTAACCTGGGATCAATCTTGGAGAACACCCTTGCTCCCTGAAGCTGGTCAAATAAATCATTAATACCAGGCAAATGATACTTGCTCTTGATTGTGACTTTGTTCAACTTCCTATAATCAATGCACATCCTAATAGTTCCATCATTCTTCTTCACAAATAAACAGGTGCACCCCAAGGTGACACACTAGGCCGAATAAACCCCATATTAAGGAGTTCCTGAAGCTGCTCCTTCAAGTCCTTTAACTCTACCGGCACCATACGATACGGTGCAATAGAAATGTGCTGAGTGCCCAACAACAAATCAATACCAAAGTCAATATCCCTATCCGTGGCATGCCCGACAGGTCTACAGGAAATACGTCCGGAAAGTTTCTCACCATCAAAACCGAATCAATAGTAGGAGTCTCAGCACTGACATCCCTCGCGAAGGCCAAATAAGAAAGACAACCCTTTCCAACCATCCGCTGGGCCTTCAAAAATGAAATCACCCTACTGGGAACATAATCCGTCGAGCCTCGCCACTCAATCCGTGGCACCCCCAGCATAGCCAACATCAGCGTCTTAACGTGACAGTCCAGCATAGCACGACACGGAGACAACCAATCCATGCCCAATATCACATCCAAATTAACCCTACTAAGCAACAAAAGGTCCACTCGGGTCTACAAACCCCCATTAGTCACCGCACAAGACCAATATACGTGGTCTACAACAATAGTATCACCCACCGGACTAGATACGCGAACAGATAAAACAAGAGACTCGTGGGACGTATCCAAATAATGAACAAAATATGATGACACATATGAAAAGGTGAAACCAGGATCAAATAATACATAGGCATCCATGTGTCAAACTGAGACAATACCTGTGATCACAACATCTGAAGCAGTAGCATCTGCTCTTGCTAGGAGTGCATAGAAATGGTCCTGACCACCACCTGATCGACCTCCCCTCTAGGGCGACCCCTAGCTGACTGTCCTCCACCCCTACTTGACTAGGTGAGTGGTGAAGTAACTGGTGCTGAAGTCGATGGTTGACTCCTCTACTGAGGTGGACCCCCATAACGAGGACACTGCCTCCACATATACCCTAACTCCCCACACTCATAACAACTCCCTGTTGCTGGTGACGGGGACTGAAGGGAACCCTAGCTCCGGGATGACTAGCAGAAGAACTTGGCATGGAGAAGCCCTGAACTGATGGAGCACGGGACAAACTCAGGGCTGGGATGGAACTAAGTGATGAATGGCCCTGATGAGAACTGTGAGAAGCATGGCCCGATGATGCCCCATGGTGAACTGGGCGAGCTGACTTAGTATGTCTTATTGGACGGCCTCTGCCGTGCTGAAACGGACCCCCATGAGGAGCACCACCAAAACTACCAGATCCACAAGGCCTCTTGGCCTCCTTCTCCACTCGCTCCTGACGGAGAATCGACTCGATGTCCCGAGCAATGTCAACAACCTCCTCAAAAGAAGCACCAAACACCCTCTCTCTAGTCATAAGAATCCGTAGCTGGTATGTGAGGCCATCAACGAACCTCCTGATCCTTTCCCTGTCTGTGGGAACTAACCAGATAGCATGATGGGCTAACTAAGAGAACCTCATCCCATACTACGTCACAGTCATATCATCCTGACGCAACTTCTCGAAGTACCTACGCAACTCCTCTCTGCTGGACTACGACACATACTTCTCCGGAAAGAGAACAGAGAACTGCTGCAAGCTAAGGGGCACTGCACCAACAGGCCTACACCTTTCATAAACCTCCCACCAAGTAAAGGCAGCTCCAGAGAAGTGAAAGGTAGTGAACGAGACCCCACTGGTCTCTAGAATGCCCGATATACGAAGAATCCTCTGACACTTGTCCAAGAAAACCTAGGCATCCTCGCGCCGGAGGATGAATTCTACCAAACCTCTATAATCTACGGTGCTCGTCATCAGGCATGACTAGAACCAAATAATCCTGAGTAGGTGCAAATGGCTGGGCTGGTGGTGCCCCCGGTGTCTTAAGCCCCTGAACAACCTGCTCGGGTATACGGGCGGCGGGAGTCTGAGTGCCTCCCCTGGCCGGGGAAGTAGCTGTTGTAGTAGAAACGGCGACCACCTGAGAAAGACTGGTGCACGCATCAAAATCATAGCTACTGTCTCCTGAAGACCTGAGATAATAATAGGCACAACCGGTGCTTGGGCTGCTCCTGCCGGAGCATCCACAACTAGGACCTGATCATGAACTGGGGCGGCTGGTGGATCTGTAGGTGCTGCCTAGCTGCTGTGCGGGCTACACCCCTGCCCCTACCACGGCCTCGACCGCGACCTCGGTCTCTCGCGGGCCCAGCCGACTCTTTAGGTGCTTCCCTAGCCGACTCTTTACAAAAAAGCAACCCGATATTTCAATTTAAAGATAACTTTAAGCATTTTATTAATAGAACTTCATAAATAAAATCTGAATAATGAGAATGCGGAAAGAAAAGACCGACATTGGGGAGTCACAGGTCATGAGAATCTATTAAATATCTGTCTGAAGATACAGAGACTAACATAGTCTGGAAATGTAACTACGAATAAAACTACATGAAGATAGGAAGGAAAAGAACAGGGTTGCGATCGCTAGCAGCTACCTTGCCTACTCCGAGTAGAATCTACACCTGGACTAGTCAATAGCCGCTATAGTGTTCTGATACGCCTGGATCTGCACACAAGCTGCAGGGAGTAGCGTGAGTACGCCAACTCAGTAAGTAACCAAAGTAAATAACGGCTGAGAAGCGATGACGAGCAATAAAGAATATAAGTTCATATTATGAAATCTCAGTAAAAGTACACCAGACTTTTAAAAGTAGAGTTGAATCAAATCATTTCGTTTAAGCTCTGTTTCAGTAAAATCATTTGAAGATATTTTTCAACAATTCTCAAACAGAGACTCCGGAGGGGCTCTTTTAGCCCAAGCGCTATAACAAGCCACCTCGTGGCATAACTCAATCAGGACCTCGGCCTCACTCAATCATGAATCAGTAACAACATGCTTCGATGTGCAGCCCGATCCTATAAATATCCTTACAAATCAGGCCCTCGACCACACTCAGTCAAGAACCTCCCAAGCCACTCGGGCTCTCAGTAAAATATGGTACTCAGCCCAAAACAATATTTTATATGCATCAAAATGGAGTAATAAATACTAAGTTATAAAATCAATAAGTGTAACAAGCCTAAGTATAGATTTTCAACCCAAAATAGTGTGAGGATAGTAAGAATAGGCCCCAAAGACAGCTCTGGCACAAGGCCCAAATATGACATTCAACCCAATTTACAAAAACTTTTTCTAAAACACATAATTAACATATAGTTTCAACCAAATACGCAACTTCATAGTTGCTATAGGATGGACCAAGTCACCATCCCCAACGGTGCACGCTCACACCCCCGTCATCTCAAAATAGTGAAGCGATATGAAATCGGGGGTTTCATACCGTGAGGACTAGATTTACAATTATTATTTACCTCAAACCGGTCAAATCCCTACTCCGCAATGTTGTTGCCCCTCGACTCGGCCTCCAATCGCTCCTAATCTATTCAAAACCAGAACAATACCATCAGATGTGCTAACGGAATAAATTCCACAAGAAAAACTAGCAAATTAGGCACAAATCCTGAAATCCGCTCAAACCTGGCCCTCAAGCCCACGTCTCGGAATCTGACAAATGTCAGAAAACCATAAAGCCCTTCCACTCACGAGTCCACACATACAAGATTTATCAAAATCCGACTCCATTTGACCCCTCAAATCCTCAATCAAACTCTCCAAAATCCCAAGCCCTAGCCCCTCATTTTCAACCTTAATCACCACTAATTACATAATTGAACAACGGGAACTTACCATAAACACGAGTATTAGGGCTCAAATTACTTACCTCAATGAAAACCCCCTTGAATCCCTCTTCAAATTGCTCCCAAAAGCTCCAAAATCGGATAAAAATGGCGATTAATGACCCAAAATTCGCGAAGGGTTTAATTTATACCTTCTGCCTAGGCTTCTCGCACTTGCGGCCTATTTCTCGCGCCGGCGGGACCGCACCTGCGGTCCAGGTGTTGCGTCTGCGAACTTTACTTAACTCACCAGCTTCCGCACCTACGCCCCATGCCTCGCACCTGCGGACTCACAGGTGCGGCCAATCCTACGCACCCGCGCCAAATGCTGCATCTGCGGTTCTCTTCACGCGTCTGTAATCATCGCACTTGCGGCTCCCACTCCGCAGGTGCGGAAATATCAGAAGCAGCAGCTTCAGCTGCCTTATTCCACTTCCCAACTCTCCATCAACAATCCGAATTAATCTCGAGGCTCTCGAGACCTCAACCAAAAATACGAAAAAGTCACATATCACCATACGAACTTAGTCAAACCTTTGGGACACTCAAAACAACACAAAAACACCAAATTACCCTCGGATTCAAGCTTAAGAACTTCTAAACTTCCAATTTCCGCAAACGATGCCGAAACCTACCAAACCTCGTCCGAATGAACTGAAATTTTGCACACACGTCACAAATGATACTACAAACTTACTCCAACTTCCGAAATTTCATTCCGACTCCGATATCAAAATTTCCATTGCCAACATAAAATTGCCAAATTTCCAATTTTGCCAATTCAGGCCTAATTCTACCACGGACCTCTAAATCACATTCCGGACGAGCTCCCAAGTATTAAATCACTTAACGGAGCTAATTGAACCATCAAAATTCACATCCGAGATCGTGTACAGATAAGTCAACATCTGGTTGACTTTTCCAGCTTAAACTTCTAAATAGGAGACTAAGTGTCTCATTCCACACCGAAACCACTCTGGACTCGAACCGACCAACAAAATATGATAAAATACAACTAAGGAACACAGAATGAAGCAGAAATGGGGGAAACAGGGCTATAAATCACGAAACGACCGGCCGGGTCGTTACACATAGATGCATCTATCTGCTACCGAGGCGTTTGGTCTGCTCCACAAAAAGTGAAAACACATTAAAACAACCAATTCTAGATTTATGAAGGGGCAAATATTCAAAGAAAAAATACCCATTCTCATTAACGGTCAAGTAAGTGAAGTTTAACCTTTTACAATCCCTTTACCAAGTTTCAATTTGATTTGAGCAATTAAATCAAGAAGTAGGGTGCAAATATCGCAAGCATAGCATGATTTGGGTCCTAGACTACCTGGACATAAGCATAATTAGTAGCTACGTACGGTCTCTCGTCACCTCGTGTGTATGTAGCCCCCACAAATAGAAGCAGATATTAAACCAATTCACCTATGAGTTTAATTCCCTCTTACAAGGTTAGAGAACAGACTTACCTCGCTCCGAAGTTCCATAACCGGCTATGACGCCACTCTAACACCTCAAACCAAAGCTTGACGGTCCAAACCTACGCAACCAATGTGCAAACCAATAAAAACGTGTTCTAATACCCATAGTTAACCAATTTAAGCAATTCCCAACTCCGCTCGTAAAGTCGATAAGAGCATCCCTTGGGCCCACGTGCCTGGATTCCAAAAATTTTCGAAGATAAACATTACCCATAACCTCAGGAACTCAAATATATAACTTATTCTCAATTCCATGCCCAAATTCGTGGTCAAAATCCAAAAATACAAATTTCTGGGTCTTCTTAAAACCCCCAAATTTCTACAAATTTTCTTGTCTAAATCCATATATGAACCTTGTATTTAACTCAAAACTAGTATAAATCACTTACCTCATGAGTGACGATGAAAAAAATGGTGCTCTAAAATCTCTCCTAGGTCGACTCCCATGGAGGAAATGAGATAAAATGAGCCAAAACCCGTTTTCTTGCAACTTATACACTGCACAGGCGACCCTTTTTTGCGAACGCGGCAAGCCCCCCGCGTTCGCGAAGCTTAGCAAGCCCAAGCCCAAAAATCCTTCTTCGCAAACGAGGCAAGCCCCTCGCGTTCGCGAAGCACAATCTGCATCTGCCCCTAGCTTCTTTACGTGAACGCGAGACAGGGCCGGCGAACACGAAGCTTTACCAGCTAGCCCTTGGCGAATGCATCTGTCCACTCGTGAACGCGTAGAACAAAAAGGGCCCAGTCCAAACAACACTAGCACCAGCAAACTAGCAACAACATCTAAATAGAAATTAGCCTGAAACCACCTGAAACATACCCGAGGCCCTCGAGACCCCGACCAATCACACCAACCAGTCCCAAAACATGACATGAACTTGCTCGAGGCCCCAAATCACATTAAACAAAGTCAAAACCATGAATCACACCCCAATTCAAGCTTAATGAACTTTAGAATTCAAACTTCTACATTCGATGCTGAAACCTATTAAATCACGTCTGATTGACCTCAAATTTTGCACACAAGTCACATTCGACATTACGGACCAATTCCAACATTTGGAATCGGAATCCAACCCCGAAATCGAAAAGTCCACTCCGGTCAAACTTTCCAAAAACCTTCAAATTTCCAACTTTCGCCACATGTACCCGAAATGACCTACAGACCTCCAAACCCACATCCGGACGCGCTCCTAAGACCAGAATCACCATACAGAGCTATTCTCAGACTCGAAACATTGAAATATACTTCGACCCAAATTCATGGAATTCTTCCAAAATGCCAACTTCCACAATAAGAGCTGAAACGCTCCCGGGTCATCCAAAACCTGTTCCGGACATACGCCCAAGTCCAAAATCATCATACGAACCTGTTGGAACCTTGAAATCTCGATTCCGAGGTCGTTTACTTAGAAATCAAACCTTAATCAATTCTTCCAACTTAAGCTTTCGAAATGAGAATTTTCGTTCCAAATCAACCTCGAACACCCCGAAATTCAATTCCGACCACGCGTACAAGTCATAATATCAAAAGTGAACCTACTCATGGCCTCAAACCGCCGAATGAGGTGCTAGAGCTCAAAAAGGCCCGTCGGGTCGTTACAACTACCACACTAAACATCATGTAAAAACCCCCAAAATCCGATGTAACAAGTGCATGAGAATCTATTAAAGAGTACAATAATAACAAAAACATCCATTTGAAATACATGCTAGACGGGAATTTTAAATAACTATGATGGAGACTCTATCTGCTGCGGATTGTAACAAGGAATTGCAGCTCACCATAAAGTCCCTGCAATAGCCGCGCCTCTTCACCTAGAGGACCACCAATAACATATATACATATCTGCACAATAAGTGCAGCAAGTGCAGCATGAGTACGTAAATCAACATGTACCTAGTAAGTATCTAGCCTAACCCAAAGAAGTAGTGACGATTGGTTGATATCGACACTTACTAGTAGTCTAATAAGACAGATACAGTAAGAAGTAAACAGATATGGGACAGAGTAAATAGAAAAAATAAACAAGTATAAATACGTGGTGCAATGCTCCTCTAAATAATAAGCTCAAACTCTCGATTAGCAGTTACCTCCTCAACCGGAGTATATATATATATTGGAGCTCACCATATAGATCGTCATGATTCAAATCAGGAAAATTCCCAAATACACAAGCTTCTTAACAAATTTACGCACAATTTTCATAGAGTATTTTATAGAAATACCGAGGCGTATGGCCCGATCCCATCATAATTTGTATGCACTACCAAGGGTCGAACGACACGAACCATAGATGCATCCATTATAGTGTCGAGGCGAACGACCCGCTCCCATGAGAGTATGGTACTGCCGAGGCGAACGGCCCGATCCCATTAGAATAAGAAGCTTTAACGGGTCAGTGACCCCACTCAGAATAAACGTGTGAGTTATGAACTATAAGGAAAACCTTTTGAGGAAAACACATAGAATGGGAGAAATCCGTAAGAGGAGCACAATTATTCCATGGGAAATCATAAAGCTCGTCAACTTTCTACTATAGCAAGTCTATCTCTCTACGCAGGTCTAGTCTCAAGTTGTAACGTAAAATTAAAGGGATTTAATAGGCAAGGAAAAACTCAAATAATACAGTTATAGCATGGAGTGAACCTAAGTCTACCCAGACATTTCACAATACTAGCTACGTATGGACTCCCATCATCTTGTGCATACGTAGCTCCGCAGCAATTAGCACATATCAAATACATCACCTAGGGGTAGTTTCCCCTCATAGAGTTAGACAAGATACTTACCTCACTCCAAAGTTCTATGACCGGCTCCAACGCCACTCTAACACCTCAAATTGATGCCCGTCGATCCAATTCTAGCCAAACGAATGTGCAAATCAATAAAACTATATGCTAATACCCATAATTAATAAATTTAAATAATTCCAACTACGCTAAAAAAGACAATAAAGCAAACCCTTGGGCTCACGTGCCCGAATCCCGAGAATATTCGAAGATAAACTTTACCTATAACAATACGAACCCAAATATATAATTTATTCCTAATTCCATGTCAAATTTCGTGGTCAAAATCTAGATATACCAATTTCTATATGTTTTTTTCAAAATCCCAAATTTCTACTAATTTCCATGATTAAATCAATATATAAACCATGTATTTAACTCACAATGTGGGGGAACCACTTACCTTGCAATGGATGATGGAAATCTTCCCTCCAAGAGCTCTAAGAATCGCCCAACCAAATGAAAATTTGAGAGAAGTGGGCTAAGTCCCGAAATAAAAACTCACTGCCCAGTTCCTTCCTCTTCGTGATTGCGGAATAACCCTCGCGATTGCGAAGGCCAAACAACCCTGCCCCCAAATTCTCTTCGTCGCGATCGCGACTAAAGGGCCGCTTTCGCGAAGCCTTCCCTCCCCACTTCTCTGCGTTGGCAGGGTAAGCCTCACGTTCTCGTAGGATAAACGGCTCCAGGGCCCAGCTCCCCTTTCCATATACACGTTCGCGACCTCCCTATCGCATTCGCGTAGGGTGCTTCATCTTTCCCTCCGCGTTCGCGACCACTGAGTTGCATTCGCGAGTGCACAAATCTCTCACCAGCTCCAGATCCTTTTCGCGATCTTGTCCCTTCAACCGTGATTGCGATGCTTACAAGATACACCAGAAACTAGCAATATCCAAACAACCAAACTTGGTCTGAAATCACCCCGAATCACACCCGAGGCCCCCGGACCCCGTCCAACACATCCGAAAAACACGATGCGGACTTAATCGAAGCCTCAAACCACGTCAAACAACATCAAAACTACGAATCGATGATCAAAATCCTTCTTTAAATTTCAAACTTCAAAACTTTGACAAACACGTCTGATTCATATCAAAACATTCAAGAATGATGCCAAACTTTGCGCACAAGTCATAAATCACGATACGAACATATTCCAAGGCTCGGAAGCCCAGACAGACTTCGATGACACCAAAATCCACTTGAACCCAAACTTATGAAATTCTAAAATTTCCAAAATGCCAACCTTAAATAATAAGCGCCGAAATACTCCCGGACCACCTGAAATCGTCATACCAACCTATTGGAACCTTCAAATCCCAATTCCAGGGTCATTTACTAAAAGGTTATACCTTAGTAAATTATTCCAACTTATAGCTCCCGAATTTTGAATTTTCCTTCCGAATTAACTCTGAACTTCCCAAAATCAAATTCAGACCATATGTATAAGTCATAATACCTCTGTGAAGCTACTGAAGGCCTCAAACCATTGAACGACGAGCTAGAGCTCAAAAAGACCGGTCGGGTCATTACATTCTCCCCCACTTAAACATGTGTTCGTCCTCGAACGTGCCAAGGATTGATCTGAAATTTTCCAAAATAACTATTTAACATCTTGTTGGTGGTAGGATATAGGGGTGTCAAATGGGCGGGTTGGGTAAATTTTGGGCGGGTCAAAATGGTTTGAGTCAATAATTAGGAAGGTCATTTGACCCGCCCAAAAGTTACTTGGGCTAAGATGGGTTTGGTCAAGATGGGTTAAAATTCGGGTCATAACCCAACCCGCCCAACTCTTATTAAACTTTAATTAATATGTGTTATTTTCTTATAAATTGTATAATTACTAAATAAGGCTTTTTTGCTTTTGTTATGGTCATATTTAAAATATTAAACAAAAAATAAAATTATTTCTAAGATATTTTGACAAACTTACTCATGAATGAATTTGGGCTAAAAATTAGCCCAACTTTAAATGGGTGGAGATGGGTTGGGTCAAGATGGGCTAAGTTCAATAAATGGGCGGGTCATTAACCAACCCAACCTTGGGCGGGTTGGGCGCGTCATTTGGGCTTGGGCCAAATTTGTCAGCCCTAGTAGGATATAATCTCGGGTTTAGTCGCTTATTGCACTCTAATTTAGTGCACTTTAGTTGAGTTTGAGCTTTAATCGCCAGTGTTTTCACTAATTGTGTGTTGTATGCCTTGTAGGAGTGATTTCGATCTATATAGATGTTATGGAATGAATTCAAGCTATTCGGGAGCTTTGAAGTTTGAGTAAAAGCCCATGTATTAAGTTGGGATCATGTTCAGGGATCAACAAATGAAAGTGCACTTTAAGAACGAAACGAAGAATCGAGTAGGCATACTGCGCATGTTCTAGTAAAATGCACATAACGATTCGCTCAAAAATTTGTTTGGGGCTCCACAATATATCATCAGAAAGCTATTTAAAAGAGCTACAACTTTAATAATCTACAAATTCCTAAATTCCCAACGCGATCGCACACTGGGTGAGCATTGGGTGCACATGTGGGGCAAAACTTTGTAAAAGTGCACGAGCACACTCCTAAGTGAGCGGCCACGCACGTCCAACTTTAGAAAAGTGTGCTATTTCAAGTAGGATAAGGTGTTTTCGCTTGGGCCCGACCCTACTTGGTATATATACATGGAAAATGGTATTTTTGGGACATTTGACATATCTTAGACCTAAGGAGTATGAGGAGAAGTTGGGGAGGCAAGAACACAATGATCCATCATTCAATCTCAACTCAAGACAAGGGTTTTGATTGTTTTATGTTTTCCTTTAACTTAAACATTGTTATGATGAATTACTCCATATCTATGGAGTAGTTCTCTTTAAGATTTGATGGATTTGCTGTCTTAATACATGTTTATGGATAATTAACTCTAGTTTTTTATGTAATGAATCATTTTGGATATTTTAATCGTTGCATCTATATTCACTTGTCAATGTAATCGAGAGAGGCATAACTTGCGATATCTTTGCATTATATTTTGTTAGTTAAAGTAATTAATTCTTCTTAGTAATCGAAAGAGGCTAGTTGAAGTGTTGATTAAACTTAGTTAGGAGGATAATTGAGAGAGGTTCTCCTAAAGACTAATCCATTACGAATTCTTGCATATCTTCATGTGCTTAAAATTGGTTCATCTTGTGATATCGAGACTTAATCGAGAGAGGAGTTTCTACTAATCAATTGAACTAATAACCAAGAGAATTTGAGAGACTCACTTGAACATTAGAAGTGAATTATCTAGATTTAAATACCAACATTTGTCTTGCACATATCCTATCAACTCTATCTTCTCCCAATTGATAACTTCCTTTGCTTAATATATTCGTTGATTGTCATTAGCCGATAGTTTAGACTCTTAGTTAATTTTAGTTTTAATCATACAAACCTAACTTGTTGATGATCTTCGATAGCAATCTAACTACAAACTATGACAATACTGTTTAACTCCAATCCATGCGGATATGATATTATAATTTACTATATTCAACTAGCGAGCATATTTTAGTGTGTATTTTGTGCTCGTCAAATTTTGGTGCCGTTACCGGAGATTTGTAATTTATAGTGTTTGATATAGTTTGTAGTGTTAATTCAGAAATTTTTCTTTTTTCTTTTTTTTTTGATTTATTTTTCCCTTTTTACGTTTGGTGTTATTTGATTGTGCGCAGGCTACAGGTTAGATCGGTGCATGACTCGGTCTTCTGGGAAAGAAGTGCAACCATACTAACTAGAAATCGAGAAGAAACTACGACAGTTAAGGAATGAAAGAAATCTCCCCGAGAAGATAGAGAAGGTTGGGCAATCCTCAACCAAAGAAATTATGGCCGGAGATGATAATTATATGGAATTGGCTATGAAAGAGGCAACCCAAATCAGATAGAAAGCTGCAAGGGATGCCGATGAAGCAGCCCTTAGAGATGCACAAATTGCTTATGAGGAGGAGAGGGCTTGAAGAACGGCTCAGAATCATCCCTTGGGTGCAGACTAGTTCGAACACATAGCTCCCGGCCAAGGAAGACAACTTGGCGATTATACGAGACCGGGCTACAACCAAGGCTTATCAAATGAGACCACCTCTAGCTACATCTAATGATTTTGAGTTGAAGCAAGGGTTGCTTCAAACTCTTCAAAATTGGTGTGTCATTAGTGTAAAGAAAAGCGAAGATCCAAACAATGATCTAATGGACTTCGAGGAGATAATGAACACCTTTCAATATAATGGTGTGTCACAAGATGCAGTATACTTAAGGGCATTCCCCTTCACACTCAAATATGATGCAAAGCATTGGCTTCGAACCTTACCCCAGGGAACAATTAAAAAATGGGAGAAGATGACTAGAAAATTTCTTGCTAAACTTTTCTCCTCGGCTAAAACGGGCAAGTTTAAAGAGAAACTATCACTTCTCCCAAAACGAGACTGAAACTGCATTTGAAGCATGGGCGAGGTTTAAGGACATTGTTAGAAAGTTTCAACATAGCGAAATTGAAATCTGGATGCAACGCCAGGACTTTTGGGATGGTTTCATACCGGCCTCACGCACAACACTAAGCAATGCAGTCGGAGGTCCGTTGATGAAAAAGACTCCAGAGGAGATAGTCACTATTCTAGACGAGTTATCTGAAGATGCAAATTAGTGGCCCTCTGATATTGTTGAAAGGAGAAGGTCAACTGGTGTTCACCAAGTTGATACTAATACATCTATGTCGGTACAGCTTGATGCCATGGCTAAAAAAATAAGGAAGCTGACCTTAGCCTCAATACATAATGTGCCTCATGCAGCATGTGAGATATGTGGAAGAGGACACCCTACTCATGAGTGTCAAGTTACCATGGAGGAAGTGAATGCTGTGGGTAATTATAATTTCAATGCAATGGGTCAAAAGCACCCTTATTTTTCATGGAGTTCACCTGGGGGTACTACAAATTCATGGCAACAAAACAACTCCAGATTTCAAGGACAAGGAGCTCCAAGATTCCAAAATCATCAGAGGCCACAGTTTCAGCCTCAACAACCAATTTAGTCTGGGTTAGAAGATCTCATAAAGTCCTTCATTGTCAAGACAGATGAGAGGCTAGATGCTCGTGGTGTAGATGTCAAAGAACTTGGGGCAGGTTTGCCAAGTTTGGAGAGACAAGTGGGATAAATTGCAACTATATTGTCCGAGAGAATCTCAGGTACTCTACCAGCTGATATTGAGAAGAATCCAAAAGAAACAATAAATGTCGTGACCTTGAGAAGCAAGCAAGTGATGTAAGAGCCCACTCCAATCCAAAAAGAGGTTATACTTGAAAAAGAAAGTGGGAAGGAGCTGAAAATTGAAGATGATAAGAAGAAGAAGAAGAAGAAAGCTAAGAAAGGAGTAGAGAAAATGAAGAATGAGGAAACTTCAAGAAGGGAGGAATCTAATGAAGAGAGCAAGCACATTCCTACTCTACCTTTTCCCCAAAATCTGTATAGAGAAAAGCTGGACAAGCAATTTGAGAGATTTCTAGACATGCTGAGACAGGTTAATGTAAACCTACCATTCACTAAAGTCCTCTCACAAATGCCAGCTTATGCAAAGTTCCTGAAGGAGATCCTTACAAAGAAGAGTAAATAGAAGAGACCAAGGTGGTCAAGCTCACATAGCATTGCAGTGCAATTTTGCAAAATAAACTGCCATAAAAGTGTGGCGATCCAAGGAGTTTTACTATACCTTGCTTTTTTGGCGCTCTTAACTTTGATAAATCTTTATGTGATTCTGGTGCCTCTATTAATCTAATGCCTTTTTCTATCTATAGGATGCTGGAGAATGAGATTGGAAAGATAAGGTCTGTACCAATATTGTTGCAGCTGGCAGACCAAACAACTATAATACCGAAGGAGATAGTGGAATATGTCTTAGTTCGGTTAGATAAGTTTGTATTTCCTATTGATTTCATTGTAGTGAATTGGAGGAGAACAAGGAGGTCCCCCTCATTTTAGGAAGACCGTTCATAGCAACGGGTAAAGCTATATTAGATATACATGATAGAAATCTCATGCTTAATGTGGGTGAGGAGATCGTAGCCTTTGAGATAAATATAGAAATGAGGGTGAAGAAGAAGAAGCCAGTTGCAAGTGTTGAGTGGAAAGTAAAGAGCACAAAAGAGACATATCCAGTGATTAATAAAGATAAGTGTGGGTTGTACCCCAAAAAAGCTGAGAAGAAGCTATCTGCATGGATGTGTGCACTAGTTCAGGTGAGAAGAATAGAGCTCGACTTTGATTCAGACCCAGAATAGAGATTCAGGGAAGTTTCCTCTACCTTATGCTTTTTAATTGTGTGTGATGAGGACATACCACAACTTAATGTGTGGGGTGGGAGATAATTGTATGTTGTATGTATATGTGTTATTTTTAGTAGTTAGAAAAAACAATTGAAAAATGATAAATTTTTTAAAATTTCCGACTTTTCCCGACGATGGATATCATTCGACGGGTTTTTTGAGGGATTAAAGTCGAAAGATAAAGGAAAAAAGATTTTCTTCTGTTAGGTATAGTAGTAATTCCTCCTTGGTTTTTCTTTGTACGACGGTTCTTTTCCAAGGGTTTTTGTTTGAATAGGGTGTAGTTAGATTTTAGTTTTGTTAGAAGTAGGAAACCTTGTGTTGTGATTTGAATTGAAATAATATCTCTTGACTTTATTATGCCTTGAGAATAGTGAGTGCTTTAGTTGTGACGCTTAGGCTCAGTTTTTTACTCTTGTTAAGTACCTTAAATTATATGATCTTAACTTTACTTAACTGCTGTGACTAGAGTGTCTTGATGAAATCCAATCTTGAGTGAGTTATGTGCCATGTGGTTGTGAGTTTTGTGTTATTTTGTGCATTGCATTTGATGTCTAGAACATGCCCCGTGTATTTGCAAAGAAAAATAGTAAATTTTATTCAGTCTTGGAAGTGATGTAGGTATTTATTTATTGAGCCAGTTATATGCTTTTACCCACCTAATTGTTATTTATCTTAGATAACCCCCTTGAGCCTTTAATCATGTTTCCTTGGCAGCCACATTACAAGACATACCCATTTGTTTGATTTGACCGTCTATTTGAACCTTGTTACCTCTCATGAGCACTTGAAATTGTATGAACTTTGTAAAAGTTAAAGTGTAGGGTGTTGGTTTGGATTTTGAGTGTAACTAATGAAATAAGGAAGAAGGTGCATTGTTTTGATAAAGTAAGAGCAACTTGAATTGAGAAAGAAAAAAAAGTTGTATTGTTGTGCAACCATTCATTGATAGTGGCGACTTTTGATGTAATTGTGCTTAAATAATTGGGAGTTGATGTATATTAATGTGAAGGTGGAGTTATGGTTTGACATAAGTGTGGGGGTTTGAATGTTAAACTGTATGTATTAAAGTTCTTAGGGAGGTATAGTCACTCCTATATCTAAATGTATCCTAACTGAATGAGCTTGAATTAGTAGAGTAGTATACTACGGGCAATCCTATGGTTCATACATATGATTGTTGTTTCTAAGAGTGAGTGAATTCTTTCTATCTGGAGAGCCTGATTGTTCTTAATTTCTATGGTATGTGGAACTACTCTCTATTGTTGTGTGAGGTCACATGATTCATGAAGGAAAGGTAATGTCTTTGACCTCTATGTTAGATTAAGTGAGCAAGTTTTAACTAAGCGTCGTACTTGTGAGTCAATTCTTGAGGTGAAGATGTTACACTATTGAGCTTAGTCTATTTTAAATATTCTTGGTGTGATTAGTTAGGAGAGTTGTTTAACAAGGTCGTGTCTTTATGAAGTGTAGTTTGATTGCTCGAGGACGTTCAATGGTTTAAGTGAGGGATGTTGATGGTAGGCTATAATCTCGTGTTTAGTCGCTTATTGCACTCTAATTACTAAACTTTAGTTGAGTTTGAGCTTTAATCACCAGTGTTTTGCACTAATTTTTTGTTGTATGCCTTCTAGGAGAGATTCCGATCTATATAGATGTTATAGGAGTAATTCAAGCTGTTCTGGAGCTTTGATATCTAAGTAAGAGTCCAAGGATTAAGTTGGGGATCAAAGGATGATAGTGCACTTTAAGAACGAAACGAAGAATCGAGCAGGCATACTGCGCATTGTCCAGTAAAATGCACATAACATTCTCTCAGTAATCCGTTTGGGAACCACAATATATCGATGGAAAGCTATTTAAAAGGGTTACAACTTTCAAGTTTCACATTTTGCAAAATACACAACTGATACCACTCAGGTGCGCGATCGCGCACTAGGTGCGCACTGGGCGCACATGTGGGGCGGAACTTTGTAAAAGTACGCGAGCACACTCCCAGGTGCACGGCCGCGCACGTCCAACACCGAAAAAGTGCCCCATTTTGCATAGGATAAGGTGTTTTCGCTTCGGCCCGGCCCTACTTGGCATATATACATGGAAAAACGGTATTTTTGGACTTTTGACATATCTTAGACCTAAGGAGGCTAAGGAGAAGTTGGGGAGGCAAGAGCACAAGGAATCCATCATTCAATCTCAACTCAAGACAAGGGTTTAGATTGTTTTATGTTTACCTTTAACTTAAACATTGTTATGATGAATTACTCCGTATCTATGGAGTAGTTCTCTTTAGGGTTTGATGGATTTGTTGTCTTGATACTTGTTTGTGGATAATTAAATCTAGTTTTTTATGTATTGAATCATTTTGGAGGTTTTAATCGTTGCATCTATATTTACTTGTTAATGTAATCGAGAGAGGCATAACTTGTGATATGTTTGCATTATATTTTGTTGGTTTAAGTCATTAATTCTTCTTAGTAATCCAAAGAGGCTAGTTGAAGTGCTGATTAAACTTAGTTATGAGGATAATTGAGAGAGGTTCTCCTAAAGACCAATCCACTATGAATTATTGCATATCTTCACGTGCTTAAAATTGGTTAATCTAGTGATGTTGAGACTTAATCGAGGGAGGAGCTTCTACTAATCAATTGAACTAATAACCAAGTGAATTCGAGAGACTCGCTTGATCAGTAGAAGTGAATTATCTAGAGTTAAATCCTAACATTCGTCTTGCACCTATCCTATCAACCCTATCTTCTCCCGATCGATAACTTCCTTCGCTTAATACTTGCGCTGATTGTCATTAGCCAATAGTTTAGACTCTTAGTTAATTTTAGTTTTAATCATATAAACCTCACTTGTTGATCATCTTGGATAGCAATCTAACTACAAACTACGATAATACTGTTTAACTCCAATCCATGTGGATACGATAGTATAATTTACTATATTCGACTAGCGAACATAATTTAGTATGTGTTTTGCGCTCGTCACTTGTGCACCTACCCGTGCCACCACAACCTAGTTGAGAACATTAGCTCGAGCCAGATTGAAGATTCTCCCTTTTATTTAGCCAATAAGCCTTAGGACCGAATTCCAGCCTCCGAATTTCTCTACTAGGCCTGATTCTAACATACGAACAATGTATCAATCACTACACACTGTACCAAAACGTGATAATGCACCTATGCTGAAATCACCCCATGCACCACATAAGTCGATTGCCCATAATAACTTCCTCCGACCACAATAGCTGGAAGTTCATTTATCTGATGCCCGCAATACACCTCATAACGCATATAAGCCCTATTCCAACTCTCGCAATACTGCCGCGATGGAGGAGATGTGTATAACTCATATCCACCTGCCAAATTAACAAATCATGGAGTCTCTCCTCCTGACAAGGACCATTACCTCACTCTAAATTGAATAACGATATTTGCTCTTTAATATACCTTATATAAATCTGATTGCAGTGATTTCAGGTTCAATAATCTAGTCTCGCCCAGACAGGCTGCTCAGGCAATAAGCCATCTCAAACACTGACCAAAATCTCACATGACGCCATCAATGAACCAACAAGCTACAACGTGAACATGACACACAAGGAAGAACGAACCTTAGAGAAGGACTCAGCCCGCATAAGGAATAAAACGGTCGAACAGATGCAATGAGCCCTTATCAGAGAATGACAAACAAAATACACAAGGATAGATACAGGGAACCGTACTCAACATCTCACTGCTACAGCGTGCAACCGAATCCACACATGATACCATTGCGGCATGCAAACCGACCCGAACAACATACCCGTGCGGCGTGCCACCCCATCCACTCATAACAATAAATAAGGGAACACCCATCAAGCCCAGCCCGCATAAGGAATAAAACGGTCGAACAGACGCTATGAGCCCTTATCAGAGAATGACAAACAAAATACACAAGGATAGATATAGGGAACCGTACTCAACATCTCACTGCTACAGCGTGCAATCGAATCCACACATGATACCATTGCGGCATGCAGCCCGACCCAAATAACATACCCGTAGTGGCGTGCCACCCCATCCACTCATAACAATAAACAAGGGAACACCCATCAAGTTGTAATGCTAATACCTATGAAATACCGAATATCGATCACTATCATGCCAAATGCAAAAATAAAACCCTGGGGAAACGGACAATTCCATATGCTACAAAACCCAAGAACGACTAAGGTGCAATGAATGACCTCCATCTCGAGAGCCATCCTACTCACATAACACCACAAACTACACCGGACTTCAATACATGTGCGAATAATCAAGCCATCTCACAGCCCACATAGCACAATAGAGTATTACATGGAGTAGATGACGACGGGAATAACATCTGACGCTCGAAGACCCCTCCATATGCAATGCTATGCTGAATGAACACATCCGACCTGATGTAGAGCACACATTCACCTTAGACCTACCAACGGACCTCGTACCGACTCTGATCATACCATACTGGGCCAATAACTTTTCAAGGATCCATAATGGCCCTATTCATGACACACACGAGCAGCCGTCCAATCCGGAACTAACATCCACAGATCAGAACCAACCGAATAGAGCGTTGTTCAGGCATGAACTCTAACACTAGGGACAGTACTAGAATCTCCATACTTGGTTCCAATCCTTAACAATCAAGTGACTAACATGTCGTGCTTATACCATCTTCCCGTGGGTTATACTCCCACGAACTTCCGCACCAGATAGCAAAGTCTGCACATCCACACCTCCAACCGCACAAGTTTTGTAAAGAAAATCAAGAATCCGCAAATCGATACACATTTCCCCTTCCACAACACCCAATTCTCGGGAGACACTGAAGAAAATTCTAGCTTACTCTAAACATTTAAATTCTTCCCTGCTCATCCGAGCTTGTGACATTCTTGTCAACCCCGAACCGCAACCTTGATCCTCAACTCCCAATTTCCATGTCGCTCACTACACCAATCATGCTGATATCCGAGAGTACAAGAACCCATCATAACCCCTGAACTACTAGTAGAATAAACACTTCATTGGCTAGAAACCTCTCATTTAACTCATTTTAGAAGAACCACCGCAACTCGTAGTTGAACTCCCAACCGTAAAAAATACAAACCTCAAGTCGTGATCTAAACCACCATAACTCTTCTGGAATACATTTATACCACAAGGTCATTTGAATCCAATACAACCCAAGTAAATCAATTTATGGTGGCAATCAAGCCCGCACGCACAACCACCAACCACCAGTATAAGTTAACACACCGAAGGAACTGATCATTGCCACAATCATGCTAATTTAAACCATTACTAACTGGCCCCACTTCTTCCAATTTACTCTTGACTTGCCTTAGAAATAGTATTAGCTCCATTCAAAACATAAAAAAACCAATCTGCACTCATCTCGAGTAACCTGAATTGGGAGACCGCAGTGTCTCAATAAACATGAACCATCTCATACCCTCCTCTAGCTCACGAGAGAATATCAAACTGGTACACTCATTCTGCATGACCTTCCGCGAATCCGAAACTGTTTTCTTCCATTTTTTACAATACTACATCGTAGAACCGATGATAATATAGAATACTCCAAGTCCCTTTCATAATCCACTGCACGAACTCGATCGTTAACTACACAACGGACCCAAAATCCTTAAGCATTGCGCTTTAATCCTTGAACCAACTAGAACCATTATTGAGAGTCATCCACTCTGACCTGGTCCCGAATATAACCAAACTCCAACACTCTGCTAGTACATGAACAACACCTCAAAGGAGCAACTGACTGAATTCCATTCCTTGTACATCATATCCACAAGAAGCATAAACCCATATTCTTCCCAAAACTTGCACATGGACCGATAAAGCACAATATAGCACACACTTATCAAGTTCCTTGCTCACATTACCCCTGATTTATTCCTTTATTGGTCATAATGGATCCACCAATGCATTGATAATCAGAAACCACACAAGCAGACAACCACGCAACACAATCGTAGACGGTGGGCTCCCCACCTAGCTTTTAAGCTACGATCACATAATTCTAGAGCCCACAAAGATTCCTCCTTCTCAATTATCATGATCTTGAACCATTAACCCGCCAAATTCCCCAAACCTTTTGTTAATATTTTCATGAACATCCCGAATTATTAGCCACAATCGTAAATTCGATCTTCTACCGAGTACTAAGTTGGACTCTTCGCAGAAACTTCATCAAAATCACGCAACCGCTAGCCTGCTCACAGAGTATAGCCCACCGGTGGAATTCTATACCGATATCTTCCAACAATGCTATATTGGGTACAACCACCACGAAATCAGTAAACCCTCATGAGCCCACGCTCGCCCACCCGTTGTACAAGTCTATTCCTTCCCCATTGACATCAACTAAAAATCCAATGATACATTCCAAAATCGAAGTCACGTCGCATCCAAAATCGACAATCAAGTTTTCACACCCCTCTTCATTCAAGTAACCTCATCTTTTCCATATTCAATCTTCCTTAGTGCTGTACCGTCTTGCTCTAAATAAAATCCGTCGACTTAGTCACTTTCCACCATGTCCTTCCTCATCCTTCGCTGCCCAATTGCCGCCTCAAATAAAAACCCATCTCTGTAGCACCTGAACGAATAAATTGCTACCAGCTCTAAGCCCCCTCGGAGATCATCTTTCTTGAGCCATCAGCATTTAGAAACACCTATGTGATTCTAAAACCGCTACACACTGCCGTCTCTGACAACCGCTTCTCAAACACTATTTCACAACACCATTTCTGGAGGGCAATTCAAAGAAGGCCATAACACCGGCGAACCTTAATGCATTCAAACAAGGACAACGACACCACATCACAATGAGAATTTCACCATGCTCGAAAACATCAAGTCTCGTGAATACACTAATCAAAGCCCGAACATCCATAGTCCGATTACCTTTCATCTGCAGGAATTAAATATCGAACCTCTAAATCATGCACTGAGAAATCCCCCTTTGAGGTCATTCACTGCCTTGACCCATATACAGGCACCCTACCATCAAACCAACACCGTGCGATAACAATGAATGAACATCATAGCAATCTGTGCATAGCCTTAAAATCATCGAAAATATAGATACTGAGATGAAACTAAAGTATATCCTTCCGCAAGGTGATAATAAGCCTCGAAGAAATCAAATTGCACGATGAGAAATCAAGAAGAGAAGCTCCCCTAACTGCCCTGTAGCCACTCGAAGATAAGTACGAACGTCTCTTTACCGATCCACAAGACTCTACTAGACTTGCTCATGACTCGTGAGACCGAAGTGAACCTAACGCTCTGATATCAAGCTATCACGACTCAAAATCCTTAAAGGTCGTGGTGGCACCTAACGCCACTATTAGGCAAGCTAACGATGATTGATCAACTTAAATACTTATTCTATTACTTTTCAAATCATAATTTCCATTAATTAAATAATATGAAATAGAATTTACAAAGTGAAATGATAATAATCACGTGAACTACCATACTAAACATCCAGTAGAAACCCCCAAAACCCGGTGTCACAAGTACTTAAGCATCTATTAAAGAGTATAATAATAATAAAAACATCCGTCTAAAATAAAACTCTACATGGGAATTTCAAATAACTCTGATGGAGACTCTATATGCTGTTGATCATAACAACGAAGTGCAGCTCATCGTAAATTCCGTGCAATAGCCATGCCTCTACACCCAGAGGACCACCAATAACATATATACATACCCGCACAATAAGTGCAGCATGTGCAGCATGAGTATGTAAATCAACGCGTACCAAGTAAGTATCTAGCCTAACCCCAGAGAACTAGTGACGAGGGGTCGACCTTGACACTTACTAGTGGTCCAATAAGACAGATACAGTAAGAAGTAAACAGATATGAGGCTGAGTAAATGGACGAAATAAAAAAGTATAACTACGTGGTGCAATCCCCCTCTCATCAATAAGCTCAAACTCTCGATTAGCAGTTACTCTTCATCTGGGGTATATATATAATGGACCTCACCAGATATATTTTCATGATCCAAATCAGGAAAATTCCTAGATACACTAGCTTCTTGACAAATTTCGTGCACGATTTCCATTGGAGTATTTTATAAAAATGTCGAGGCAAATAGCCCGATACCATTAGAATAAGAAGCTTTAATGGGTCTGTGACCCCTCTCACGAATAAACGTGTGAGTTATGAACTTTAAGGAAATCCGTTCGAGGAAAACACATAGTGTGGGAGGAATTCGTAAGAGGAGCACAATATTTCGTGGCAAATCATGAAGCTCGTCAAATCTCTACAATAGCAAGTCTATCTCTCTACACAACTCTAGTATCAAGTCGTAACGTAAAATAAAGGGATTTAATAGGAAAGGGACAACTCACATAATACAGTTATATCATGGCGAGAACCTAAGTGTACCTAGATTTATCATTAAACTAGCTACATACAGACTCTCATCACCTCATGCGTACGTAGCCCCGCAACAATTAGCACATATCAGATACATCACCAAGGGGTAGTTTCCACCTCACAGAGTTGGACAGGAGACTTTCCTCGCTCTGAAGTTCCATAACCGGCTCCAATTCCACTCTAACACCTCAAACTAATGTCCGTCAATCCAAAACTAGTCAAACAAATGTGAAAAATCAACAAATATATACTCTAATACCCATAATTAATCAATTAAACCAAATCCCAACTCCGCTCGAAAGGTCAATAAAGCCAATCCTTGGGTCTTGTGCCGGGGTTCCTTAAATTTTCGAAGATAAACTTTACCCATAACACTACAACCCCAAATATATAATGCATTCCCAATTCCATGTCCAATTTTGTGGTAAAAATCTAAAAAATTCCAATTTCTAAGTTTTCCTTCAAAATCCAAAATTTCTACTAATTTTCATGTTTAAATCCCTATATAAACCATGTATTTAATTCACAATATGCGGAAATTACTTATCTTGCAATGGATGGTGGAAATATTCCCTCCAAGAGCTCAAAGAATCGTCCAACCAAATGAAAATGTTAGAGAAGTGGACTAAGTCCTGAAATAAAAACTCACTGCCCAGTTCCTTCATCTTCGCGATCGCGGAATAACCCTCGCGATCGCGAAGGCCAAACAGCCTTTTTCCCAAAATCTCACGCATTCGCGACCAAAAGGCCGCGTTCGTGAAGCCTTCCTTCCCCACTTCTCCACGTTAGCAGGGTAAGCCTCGCGTTCGTGTAGGCTAAAAGGCTCCAGGGCCCAGCTCCCCTTTCCTTCTACGCGTTCGCGCCCTCCTTGCCGTGTTCGTGTAGGTTGCTTCAGCTTTTCCTCTGCGTTAGCGACAACTGAGTCGCATTCGCGATTCACAAATCCCTCACCAGCTCTAGCTCCTCTTCGTGATCGCGTCCCTTCAACTGCGATCGCGATGCTTACTAGATACAGAAACCAACAACATCCAATCAACCAAACTTGGTCCGAAATCACCCTGAATCTCACCCGAGGTCCTCGGTGTTACACCCCGCAGTATTACGTCGATGTTATGCTCTACGGTAATGTATTACGATGATGTTACCCCCTGCAGTAAAATATTACGAGAGTATCGCACCCACAGTATTACATTACGGTGATGTCACGTTTCGTAGTATTAAGTTACGACGATGTTGCACCCTGAAGTATTGTACGTTAAATTTGTTGTAAGGCAATTGACATCAGTCCAAGTAAAAGATTATTTGGAGATTATAAGGATTATGCTATTTCATAAGCGATTAGTAGATTCATGAAGGTGAAAAGGGGAGCAAGTCAAAAAAATGAATTTTTGTCCAAGTTTGGCATATTAGGATAAAATACGGCCCGAGCTAAAATACCCGGCATTTATGGACTAGTGACATGCAAGGTACTATGTGCCCGTGCTAATAAGGTGTATATGGATTGTGAAAACTGAGTATTATTTAAAGTAAGTGGAAATAATTCTTAATTATACGGGTAATTGGTTAATTACTGGATAGCGGGACATTACCTAATTAATTATTAAATTAGGAGATGATATGTGGCGACAAGATAGCACACGAAGCCAATGACTAAGTAGTCATAGGAAGGTTAGTGGCAAACTAACGTGTAAACACTTAAGATGTTCTAAAAGTTTGGTCTCTTTTAGAACTTTGGTTCATTTGGTCAGAGAACTTTGGTTCATTTTGGTCAGAGAACAACGAAATTTAACCATAACTCTTTATTCTTTATTCAACTACTTCAAAAGATCAAATTTTAGGTTCTTTCATTTTGGTCAAAAGAGACCAACGTCCAAAGACCAAAAGCAAGAAACATTTCCCTTTCTTGGTTTAAAAATCTGATTCTTGGTTAAGTTTCAAGACTCTTGTCTTTGAGAAAAACGTTAAAGCAGAATCAAAATTCTACCCAAAATTTCAAATCCAAAACAAGTTCGTTCCAATTTCAAGGCAATTCAAGTATAAATTTCGTCCATATTTCGCAGAAGCAGATTCGTTCAAATGATTCGAGAAACAGGTATGTTAAGGCCCTCCCTTCTTTCTTTTTGCATGGTTCAAATTATACTGAAGAAACGAACATATACACAGTTTCTATAAATTACTCTATTCATAAAAATAGTAGGGGTGTCTATATTCTTGATTCCCCATGAGAATTATTATTATATTCTATTCATGGGTCTCAGAATAATACGTAGGTGGAAAAGTTTATCCGGAAGGAATATCGAGATTATTATGTAGTTGTCATGCATTTTACTCATTTATACATGTGCATTGACCCATGACCAGATGGCGTTATATACGCGTATATGTGTAAATATATGTATATGGGATATGGGAAAAGGTTACGGCGTTATATACACACCACCACCTGATCAGCTGGTATATCATGATGATGTTGCCCACAGTGGCTGAAATATTATTCAAACGGCGTTATATACGCGTATATATGTATGTATAGATATGTATATGGGATATGTGAAAGGCTATGGCGTTATATACGCACCACCACCTGATCAGCTGGTATACGATGATGATTTTGCCCACAGTGGCCGATATGATATGATGGGATGCCCTCAGAGGCTGATGATGTTATGAAACATGTACCTATGCACGACATGACATTCATACGCATATGCGTGACGCTAAAAGTAATTTATGATTTACAAAGTTATCCAGACTTACAGGTTGAGTGATCTACTATATATTTCTTCCATGTCTCTTATGTATTTATTTATGTGCCTTACATATTCGGTACATTATTCGTACTGACGTCCCTTTTGCCTGGGGATGCTGCGTTTCATGCCCGCAGGTCCCGATAGACAGGTCGAGAGACCTCCAAGTAGGCTATCAGCTCAGCGGAAGATGTTGGTGCGCTCCATTTGCTTCGGAGTTGCTCGTTTGGTTAGTATGATTTAGATGTGCATTGTTTGGTAAGGCGGGACTCTGTCCCGACCTTTATGACATTTATGTACTCTTAGAAGCTTGTAGACATATGTCGTGTATATAAAAGATTGTACGGCCTAGTCGGCCTATGTTTTGACTTTATAAAGGATCATGTTGGCCTATTAGGTCTGTATGTCATGTGTATATAATGATGTAATAAGAAAGATATGTTACGTTGGTACACGGTTGAGTAAGGTACCGGGTGCCCATCGTGGTCCATCGGTTTGGGTCGTGACACTCGGGACCCCGTCCAAACATACCAACACATCCCAAAACACAAGGCGGACTTAGTCGAAGCCTCAAACCACGTCGAACAATATCAAAACTATGAATCGACGATCAAAATTCTTCTTTCACTTTCAAACTTCCAAACTTCGACAAACACGTCCAAATCATATCAAGACATTCTGGAATGATGATAAGCTTTGTGTACAAGTCATAAATAACGATACGAACCTATTCCAAGGCTTGAAATCCCAAGCGGACTTCGATAACACCAAAATCGATTTCAACCCAAACTTATGAAATTCTAAAACTTCCAAAAGGCCAACCTTCCATAATAAGCGCCGAAATGCTCCCGGACCACCCGATCTTCAACCCGAACATACGCCCATGTCTGAATTCATCATACGAACCTATTGGGACCTTCAAATTTCGATTCCAAGGTCGTTTACTTAAAATTCAAAGCTTAGTCGATTCTTCCAACTTAAAGCTCCCAAATGTAGAATTTTCCTTCCGAATCAACTTCGAACTTTGTCAAAATCCAATTTCGACCATACGTACAAGTTATAATTCCTGAAGTGAAGCTACCCAAGGCCTCAAACCGCTAAACGACGCGCTAGAGCTCAAAACGACCGGCCAGGTCATTACAATTAGTTACTTTAATTTCGTTAAAACACATGCGTTACTTCATTCTCTTTTTTCATAGAATATACTGTATGCGGTAAAATCGGAAGGTCCAATTTTTGGCCATTACAACGCCTCGTAAGCAAGCTTTCTAAAGGCTCGAGACTACGGTCGAGATTTATCCTGAGGGAGCATTGGTGTCCAACCTCGAGGCAACACGAGTCGAAGATTACGGTAGGAAAGTGGGAAGTTCCTTAGGTGCACGACTAGGGCTGACAAAACCTAGAGGGCTAGCTCTGACCCGTATCAGGGCATTAAGTGGCTGCACCTGCCCCATATCTTTGTAATTAATGCTTTTGTACTATGTTCTCCCTCATATATAAAGGGGAATCCTGGTCATTTATACAACATCTGATGCTCAATACTAATTATACAAGAACATTCTCTCTTATCTCTAACATATTCTCTTGATTTCACTTCTTCATGTATTGCTTATATTCATTATGTTCTATTTATTGTTCTTCATTTATTGCTTATCATTGATTATAAAGAGCCATCATCCTAGCTCTCATAACTGTTATCTCCCTCTCGACTGCTCCAAGTCGGCCATCCAGCTCGACCCCGAGGCCTTACAATCGACAGCTCGAGACCCCCGATCTCCGACTTTTTGGTTCGATTATCATACTGTTTCTAAGCTATAATCCTGATTTCTAACCTTTTACTTAGCATTCATTGCTTAACAACTAGCGTAAAAATAGATCACGTATTTTTAGAACTTCATAATCAAATTTAATTGTTATTACCAATTTTCACGGTAAACAGTTTGGCGCCCACCGTGGGGCTAAAAATAATAGTGATTATTTTTCTTGCTGGTTCTACTACATAACGCAAGTTTTCTTTCACGCTTTTTCCTGTCCAAAATCTTCAATTTCAGGTCGAAATGTCTAACTTAGTAAATTGAGGTGAAAACAACAATATTGAGGACCATAGAGAGAATGGTGTGAATGCTCCAGGTGTTGGTGTACCACCACGAAACCCTGGGAACGCGCCAAAACCAATTCCCGCGGACGCGGTCTCGCGCGATGTCCAACACGTCGACATAAGCTCCCAGACCAACAGGAGCGTACATCAAGTAGAGCAACAAGAAGTCCAAAAACACCTCGACTAGGGAAGAACAGGAGGTTAGCCTTCACGTTATTTTTGAAATGTTACAGGCAAAACAGCTAGCGATTGCCCAGCTGCAAAGTCACCAGAAAACTCCCAGCACGGTAGCACCGGGAATAGCTTCCCCAGCCGAGCAAGTACCAGAAAGATCAAGCGATAACGGATCGGCAACCGACCCCGCCACCGTAAAGATGCTCGAGGACCTTACCAAGAGTATCAAGTCGGGCGAGAAAAAGATAGAAGCCAATGATAAGAAGGTAGAGACCTACATCTCTAGGGTCGACCAAATCCCGAGCCACCCCCGGTCCTGAAGGGTGTAGATTCGAAGAAGTTTGTACAAAAGCCATTCCCGTAGGAAGCTGCTCTGAAACCCATTCCAAAGAAGTTCAGAATGCCCGACCTTCCAAAGTATAATGGAACCTCGGACCCCAACTAGCATGTAACTGCTTACACCTGTGCGGTGAAAGGCAACGACCTGAGGGACGATGAGATTGAGTCTGTCCTGCTGAAAAAGATCGGGGAGACACTCTCGAATCGGGCCATGATGTGGCATCACAACCTAGCTCCTAACTTTATAGACTCATTTGCCATGTTGGCAAATTCTTTTATTAAGGCACACGCCGGGGACATCAAGGTGGCCACAAGGAAATCCTACGTTTTCAAAATCAAGCAAAGGGAGAACGAGATGCTGCAAGAGTTCGTGTCTCGCTTTCAAATGGAAAGAATGGAAGTCGCCAGTCTTCGACGACTGGGAAGTACAGGCCTTCCCAAGGTTTGAATGAATGAAGTTTGGTGGCTTCGAAACAACTAAAGCAAAATCTGGTTGAATACCCCGCCGTGACCTGGTCGGATGTCCACAACCGATATCAGCTAAAGATCAGGGTCCAAGACGACTAACTAGGATCCCCCTCGGGCTCGGTATATCCCAGCAGGCTTCCAACAAAGGAGCCAAAGCAAAACAAGGAAAGATACCAACCATACACTGAAGATAGAAGAAACGCCCCGAGGCGTAACATACCCCGCCACGATCGAAGGATGGACTGAGGCCAGAATCCTCGGGGACTTGCCAGCAGAGCTGGTTTCGATAGGTACATAGGGCTGAGAGGCACCTCGCTTGTCGGAATACAACTTCAACATCGACGTATCAGACGTTGTGTTTGCCATCAGTAAAATTTGAGACGCCAGGTAGCCTAGGCCTGTGCAATCAGATCCTTCGCAAATAAATCATAACTTTGTGTGTGAATTTCACAACACGCACGGCCACAAGATCGAGGATTGCCACCAGCTCCAAGAAGAAGTTGCCCGGCTACTCAGCAAAGGTCACCTCCGAGAATTCCTCAGCGACTGGGCTAAAAATCAATTCTGGGAAAGAGAGGCGACCAAGAAGAACGAAACAAATGAGCCACAACATGTCATCCACATGATCTTGGGAGGCATCGATGAACCACATGAACTCATGATCAGAAGTACAAAAATATCCATCACTAGAGAAAAGCGAACTCGGGGTTACATACCCGAGGATGCTCTCACATTCAGCGACGAGGACATCGAGACCTTGTCTCCACCTCACAACGACGCACTGGTAATCTCTTTGCTTGTAAATACATTTCAAATAGAACGTGTACTCGTGGATCCAGGTATCTCGGCCAACATTATCAGGTCGAGGTAAGTAGAGCAGCTCGAACTGCTTGACCAAATCGTGCCCGCCTATCGAGTCCTCAACGGATTCAACATGGCGAGCGAAACAACAAAAGAGGAAATCACCCTCTAAGTTAACGTGGCCGGCACAATCCAAAATGCCAAATTCCATATCATCGAAGGAGACATGAGGTACAACGCCTTGCTCGGGAGGCCATGGATACACTGCATGAGAGCAGTACCATCCACCCTCCATCCAATGATGAAGTTTCCGACCAAGAATGGCATTAAAACCGTCTACGGGGAATAGCATGCGACAAGAGAAATGTTTGCAGTACACGATGTGGCGCCGACACCAATACCTCCACCCTCGAAGGAGCCGAAAGATAATCAAGCAGTAAAATAGCGATAACGAACTACATCTTCGGCCAAGCCCGACCGACTGAAGTAGAGGACCTTACCACGTCCTCACAACAAGTGACTGAAACATATCAAGACGCGAAACACCGCCAGCACTAAGGTATGTCCGTCTCCTTTTTTTCTTTCAATTTACATTCTACACTAACCTGAGTGCAGGTATCCGATCGAAACGGCTAAAGCACTTTCTGACTCAAAGGCCTTAGGCTCCCAAAAAGCACACGTTGCACTCTTCTCTTTCGATTGGGTTTTATCCCAAGAAGGAATTTACCGGCAAGGTTTTTAACGAGGCAACATCCATATGCTAACTAAGAAAGACTCAACAAAGTATTCAAGGCTTCTTTTAAATTAACCTCGAATAATGGGGAGCATCCCCCCCCGGAAGATCGCCTCTTCGTAGAAGCCAAGATGTGCTGAACAGGTTCTCGATAGCAAGATAATGTACCAGGCCAAACGGTCGAACGAGTCGCGTCCGCATAGAATAACCGAGCCCTTAACATCAATGTATACTTATGCCAAGTGATCAAAAGAATACTTACAAAGCATTTCGCATTTCAAAGAACCTCGGCATTTTTAAAAAACGGCTCCAGAGCCAAAAAACATCCCGGACACTCGGGGACTGGCGTCAACAATTCAAAGCCTGAATGACTTCCGGGTCGGAGTTCCAAACTCATAAGCCCTCAATGAGTCAACATCAAAGTTTCAAAACAGCTCCAGAGCCAAAACGTCCTGAACACTCGGGGACTAGCCTCAAAAACTCATAAGCCCTCAACGGGGCAACATCAAAGTTACAAAACAGCTCTAGTGCTAGAATGTCCTGAACACTCAGGGACGGGCATCAAAAACTCATAAGCCCTCAAGGAGGCAACATCAAAGTCACTAAACGGCTCCAAAGCCAAAAGCACCACGAACACTCGGGGACTGGCATCAAAATCTCAAAAGTCGCACGGCCTCCGGGTCGGAAACTCCAAAATCTTAAGCTCGGAATGAGGCAATACCAAGTTTACAAGTAATGGATCCCAAGCCAAGGTACCCTTGATGACTCGGGGACTATCGCCAATCACCACTTATTAAAAACTGGAGGCCATAAGACCCCAAGCGGGCAGACTCGGTCTCGTAAGACCTATATAAGGCTAACAATAATATCTGTAAGACCTCAAGCAAGGCATGAACCACACTTGTACCAAGTGACAATATCTGTAAGACCTCAAGAAAGGCATGAACCATACTTGTACCAAGTATCCAAAACTATAAGACCACAAAGGCATGTAAAACTTGTAAGACCTTACTAAAGGCATAAACCCGATCTCAAAGTTAAGGCTATATATCGAACTTGTAAGACCACTAAAATGCATACCCTCAATATAGACGCCGAAACTACTTCACTCGGGACTGAAAGGCTCCGGCCAAACACAAGTGACTATGGTCACAAGGCTGTACCAGCCAAACTAATACGACTCGAGGACGCTTGACCGTTGCTACAAAATCACAGGCCTTTAATTACTTTGAATCAACTTAAAAAAGAACCGGTTAAATCGGCTACCCTCGATATAGGAAAAAGAGCTTCGACCACGTCAGCTCCAAATTACAGGCTTCGAGATACTCATCCACCGAGCCAAACCTCCCGAGGTGCTCGATCATCGCCACATAATGACTCATAATCGAGGTTTTAACAAACCGTCGAAGTGTCAGGCAAACACAATCCCAAAAATCCTTAACGAGGGAAAATTAAAGCCTATATTAGAGGTCGCATCGACCCAAAGCATAAGAGCCATTGTCGCCAGCTCACATAAAAGGTCACATCGACCCAAAACGTAAGAGCCATTATCGCCAGCTCACACAAAAGGCCGCACCGACCCAAAGCGTAAGAGTCATTATCGCCAGCTCACATAAAAGGACACATCGGTCCAAAGCGTAAGAGCCACTGTCGCCAGCTTGAAATTCAAAAAATTAAGGGTCGAATGAGCTCGAGCCGATACCCGACTCGGAGACTGAACCCAAAACAGTTGACCAAACATGCCTAAAGGCACAAGCATAAGAGCTCAAACGCCGGCTTATACTAAGAGATCATACCGACCCGATACGTAAGAGCCACTATCGCTAGCACTAGAATCAAAGGCCGTACCGACCCGATGCGTAAGAGCCACTGTCGCCAGCCCATATTAGAGGTCGTATCGACCCAACGCATAAGAGCCCAAGGGCCAGCTTTTAATTCACAAACTTGAGGGTCAAATGAGCTCGAGTCGAAACCCGACTCGGAGACTGAACCCAAAAGAGTTAACTAAATATGCCTAAGGGCAAAAGCATAACAGCTCAAACGCCAGCTTATATTAAAAGGTCGTGCCGACCAAAGCGCGTGACAGCC
Organism: Nicotiana attenuata; assembly: GCF_001879085.1. Taxonomy (NCBI): domain Eukaryota; kingdom Viridiplantae; phylum Streptophyta; class Magnoliopsida; order Solanales; family Solanaceae; genus Nicotiana; species Nicotiana attenuata. Next base: position 154,532 of record NW_017670983.1, on the reverse strand, counting down.
TACGGGCCAGCCAAATGAGCTCAGGGCCATAATATTAATCTAAGGATTCTTTTCAAATCAAAGACCAGTTCATCTAGCTAAAACCACGAGGTTTCCTTTTACATATATATGCGAGAAAAATACAAGCTCCATTTATAAAAGTACTTTGAAAGTACTATATACAGAATCAGAAAATGAAATTTACGTCCCCCTTGGGGACTATGGCCCGTCGGCCTCATCCTCGCTATCCTCGACGTCGGACAGAAGTAACTTAGCACCACGTTCGTCCGCCCTCGCCCGCTTCACCTCTTCCGAGAGGTCAAAGCCCCTAGCATGGATATCCCCGAGGGTTGTTCTTCGAGACTTGCACCGAACATATTCCTCGCTCCTGTCTCGCGGACAAAAGTCCTTCTCAGCTCAGCTTGAGCATCGGCAGTGTCCTTCAAATAGACCATAACTTTCTGGTTAGCCTTAGTTCGGCTCATTACGGCTTCAACCCGGGCATCCACAAATCCTTCGAGACTTGCACCAAACATATTCCTTGCTCCTGTCCTCGCGGAAAAAAGTCCTCAGCTCAGCTTGAGCATCGGTAGCGTCCTTCAAATAGACCGCCACATTATGGTCAGCCTTAGTTCGGCTCATTACGGCTTCTCCCCGGGCATCCACAACCTCGGCCTTTATCTTAAAAAACTAAGACTCGAGCTTCATAATCAAATCTGTTCAGACCGAGCTATTATCACGAGCTAAGCAAAGTTGAACCTCAAAAGTAGAGGCTTTAGCCAGAATCGGCGGCAGATAAACATCATGCCTCGTAGTACCTTTAATGGAAAAAGAAGACGGTAGCGGAGGAGAAACCGCCATTCCAAAACCAGAAATCATGGGCGCAGCAGGTTGAGTCAATACATCCTCTCCGAGCCCCCGGTCTGGGTTCCCTTTGCTTTGAACACCGTCGCCCTGCAAAGGCATTTCTTGCTTATGGTTATCATTCTTTAGCCCAGAAGCTCGCAATCCTTCTCCTTCTCGGAGAGGGCACGGCCTCGCCTCAAAAGGCTCCCCGATGCCTACAATAATAAGAGTTAGTACGCAGAAAGAGAACGTGCCTTTCCAAATGAATAAGGAGGGAACAAATCACACAGCACGTACCGCGATGTTTTGCTTCCCATCTGCCCCTAGACAAAGCTCGCCACCTACGCTCATCATAAGTCGAGTGAGTTGCCAACTCTCGAGCCTAATCCGGCAGATCAGGGACCTCGTACGGCATCCATGAAATTGCTGTAGAAGAGGAAAGGAAGGCGCATTCACGGAACCCACCTTCACCATAATTAAAAAACTACGGAGGCATGAGTGTACCACTTGCGTGTAAAATTCCATTCCTCAGGGAATGGCATTAAGTCCACCGGGATAATATCAACAGTTCGTACTCGGACGAATTGGCTCGTCCACTCCCGATCTCCGTCTTCTTCATCATCAACAGCGAAAGGCGTGGTCGACCGGCATCGTAAGGTCAGTAGACCTCGATGGTGAAGAGGCCGGTACAGCTTGATAAGATGACTGAGCGTGAATTCAAGCCATGCCTTCTCCGCAAAGAACCTTATCATCAATGCTATCCGCCAAAATGATGGGTGAATCTGTGCCAAGGTAACCTGATACTTTCGATAGAAGTCAAGCACCACCTTATCAAGGGGGCCCAGTGTAAAAGGATTCGTGTACACATTCGAAAACCCCTCGGCACGGTCCGTGATGCTCTCTCCCGGAAGGTATCTTTAGTACTACCTTTCCCCTCATCCACAGTCTTTCCTCACCAACTAAAGGTGTTCCTCTCCTATCAAATAAGTAAACTTCAAGGTATGCTCTCGTCGACCCTGAGCATCGGGAGACCTTTTTGATGAGAAGTCCCCTTTCAAAGAAAAATGCCCCGAGACAGGCCTGCCTGGAATCAGCGGCGCTCCGCCAACAAGGCGATAATCGGAGGCGAAACTCTCTCCCCCTTGCTGAACGGATCCTGATGTAGCAGTCATGACTGTGGTAAAACTCGAGAATTGGAGCAGGAATTTGGGCAAGAGTGTCAGTACTGAAATGATGGAGGGCCTAACGCAGGAAAAGAGGATAACTACTTAAAATGGAGGAGTCTTCAAAAGGGCGAAGACGACCCAATATATGGAAAAAGCGGTGACGATCTGCCTGCCTCAAATACCAATTAAAAATACAGGCCAAAGCTTTTATCACTTTGGGAAGACGTGCCGACAGGATTGCCTCGGTCACTTCATAACCATGTCATACACTCGACGCCGCCATATGACCAAAACTGAGATGGTACCCCATCTCGAGGACCTCCATCAAAAGAAGATAGGCTCCAAGAAGCCATTAATATCACTACAAGTCCTGAGATGGTACCCGATCTCGAGGACCTCCATCAAAAGAAGATAGGCTCCAAGAAGCCATTAATATCGTTACAAGTCCTGAGATGGTACCCGATCTCAAGGACCTCCATCAAAAGAATATAGGCTCTAAGAAGCCATTAATATCGTTACAAGTCCTGAGATGGTACCCAATCTCGAGGACCTCCATCAAAAGAAGATAGGCTCCAAGAAGCCATTAATATCATTACAAGTCCTGAGATGGTACCCGATCTCGCGAACCTCAATCAAAAGAAGATAGGCTCCAAGAAGCCACTAATATCATTACAAGTCCTAAGATGGTTCCCGATCTCGAGGACCTCCATCAAAAGAAGATAGGCTCCAAGAAGCCATTAATACCATTACAAGTCCTCAGATGGTACCCGATCTCGAGGACCTCCATCAAAAGAAGTAGGCTCCAAGAAGCCATTAATATCATTACAAGTCCTGAGATGGTACCCGATCTCGAGGACCTCCACTAAAAAGAAGATAGGCTCCGGGAAACCATTGAAATCACAGAACGGCCCAAGATGGTACCTGATCCCAAAGATCTCCACTAAGAAGGGGATACGCTCCAAGGAGCTATTAGCATAATCCTAAGCCTCGAGATGGTACCCGATCTCGAGGACCTCTCTCAAAAGAAGATAAGCTCTAAAAATCTACTCATATGGGCTTGGCCTCGAGGTACTATCTAAACCCGGGTAAGCCCTCATCCGAGATCTATTTGCGACGCCTTAAGGCCATATACATTGAGTTCAAAGCAAGCTTCTAGGTAGCCCGAGCTTGAGCGATCCCTCGCTTGGGGACTGCTCTCGAGAGCCTAACGACTATCTTTATTCTCAAACTTCCAGGCAAATCCCCCGTCGAGGTCTATTGCGGGGTCTAAAGGCTAAGTCCCGTGCTGAAAATTCAGAGCCCCTACTCTCAGTCAACTCGAAGCCGGGGATCCCGACAACCCGAGTTTATCAATCCAATCCAGACCCGGTCCAAGAAACGGCAGCACATTGAATAACACTAAAAAGATGAACCGACGGGACACCTCAGTTATCACAAAGGCTCACGTCATAAGTATGACATCATCCTGGCAAGTTCGAAGAGATGGATATCAAAGTCATTTCTTATTGCTTCACTCAAAGAAACGCGGGGACCATCTATATGCGGTAAAATCGGAGGGCCCAATTTTCGGCCATTACAACGCCTCGTAAGCAAGCTTTCCAAAGGCTCGAGACTACGGTCGAGATTTATCCCGAGGGAGAATCGGTGTCCAACCTCGAGGAAGAGCAAGTAGAAGGTTACGGTAGGAAAGTGGGAAGTTCCATAGGCGCACGACTAGGGCTAACAAAACCTAGAGGGCTAGCTTCTACCCGTATCAGGGCATTAAGTGGCTATACTTGCCCTATATCTTTGTAATTAATGCTTTTGTACTATGTTCCCCCCCCCCCTCATATATAAAGGGGTATCCTGGTCATTTATACAACATCTGATGCTCAATACTAAATACACAAGAATATTCTCTCTGCTCTCTAACATATTTCTTGATTTCACTACTTCATTTATTGCTTATATTCATTGTGTTCTATTCATTGTTCTTCAATTATTGCTTATCATTGATCATAAAGAGCCATCATCCTAGCTCTCATAACTGTTATCTCCCTCTCAGCTGCTCCAAGTCAGCCATCCAGCTCGACCCCGAGGCCTTACAATCGACACCTCGAGACCCTCGATCTCCAACTGTTTGGTTCGATTATCATACCGTTTCTAAGTTATAATCCTGATTTCAAACCTTTTACTTAGCATCCATTGCTTAACAACTAGCATAAAAATAGATCACGTATTTTTAGAACCTCATAATCAAATTTAATTGTTATTACCAATTTTCACAATAAACATATACATTCACAAAAAATAATATGAAAAGAATTACAATTATGTTATATGTAAAGTCCAAACAATGAAAAGATTTATATATGGCAAAAATCAATTGGTTTTAAAGTCCTATATTTTAGGATTTTCTACCTATCTCAAATAAGGAAAGATTTTATAACTAAAATTTGAGTCAATTTTAAAGTTTTAAAATTAGAAAATTTAATAAAGTAATATTTTCTTCAATGTAAAATCTATTTTTAATGGGTAAAAAAGATGGACGGCATTTCTCTAAGAGCCTTGTCGATGCCCCCTTTTTCTAAGGCGAAATCGGGTTTATGACACTTGGGAGGACAACTCGTTCCCTTTTGGGAATTGGGTTTTTGGAATTGAAGAGTCACCACCTAATGATTAAAGTGCATTAGGACACTAAAAGGATTTGAGTTGAATAACCAGAGTTTGGGCAAGGGCTAGAAATTATCTCGAGGAAAGGTGTTAAGCACCCCTCAAGATCCACTAGTGTGGTTCCCGGCCATGTTATAATTGTGACTTCACATAATCAAGTAAGCAATAAAGGGCTCAAATAGAAGAGGTTTGCATATACATTGCAAATAAGTTGAAACTGTGAGGAAAAGTAAAGGGGGCAGAAATTTATGAAAGATTTAAACAATTTCTAAAGAAAAGAAGATAAAAAAAAAAGTAAAGGTGAGGGGGTCCTAGGTTTATGATTAATATGGATCACGTCAATGCAATATCCAGTAATCACTCATCAGAAGAGGGGCTACATGAGATATTAGCGCATCGGTCATCATCTCCATATATACCCTTCCCACCCCGTTAAGGTATTAAAGCGCGGAATGGTATCGTTACTTATTGCATGCTATTACCCGTCCCGTCCTATAAGTCCTAGAGGGTATTTAGGACCACTATTCCTACAAGGTAAGGACTAGCCTTAACCCTTAGGTTTAAAGGATAAAATGCTAAGCGACATACATAACAAATAGGACCGCACATAAGGGAACATACAAAGACAAATAAAGGCTCACAGATCCCTCCAGAAGTGTACACGTAATTAGCACATCTCAAACACATTTAAGGTCTCAAAGATGGGAGTTAAAAAAAGAATAGATAACAGCAGTTGAGTTAGTAAAAGAACCGTTAATGCAGGATTATTGAAAAATAAAGTAGTGACAGTATCTTAACGAGATGCAGGACAAGTATTCAAAACAACACCATTCTGGGCAGAGAATGGTAACCCAGTAGTTTGAAACATAATAGAACAAGAATCAGAAAATCAGTGAGAGTAAATAGATGCACAATTTCAAGATTTGTTTCCAGATAGAGCAGGAGTTTTGATAAAAAAACAAAGTGAACTTTAGGGAGTCAAAGCAAGAATGGGAGCGGCAGAGTTCAAAATTAAAAGAGGCTGATTAGTCCTAAACCGGTAAAAACATGGTTAATCAATTCTTATTAGGCCTAAAGTTTGCCTAGGCGTTGTACGTATTGCCTAATTATCTTAAAGGGTGAACATTCATATTTTATTTCCAGTTTTAAAAGGGGTACACATAAAGTTAACCGTACTTGTGTTATTAGATTAAGCATGCTAATGAGGCGTTTAACAATTGCAACTCAGACAAGTATATAACCCTAAACAACAGGATGTCTAATGCACATAGGAGTTCCTAAAACGTGATTTCTAAATGCTAATGGTTATGCAGCAATAGATATTTGCTTATTACAATTGTTGCTCGTTATTAACTGATCATGGTTGCAAGATGAACATGATAACGGGCTAAAAGTAAAGAACCTAGAGCAGGATCTCTAATGTATGAGATGCATGTCCTATACAGGTTATCTATTGCGCAGATAAGTAAATAAAATCCTATAAGCATGTTTTATATCCATTACTTAAACTAAGCATGCATAACCCCCCCATATTCACTATCCAAACCCAAATCATTCGTTTACAAATTATTACAAACCAATGATAGCCGAATTACAACAATAAAGAATAAAATAAGAAGTTATTCTATAGGGAGCCTTCAATCAGGCCCAATCTTCCAACCTCACTCCTTTCGAGTTTCACAGCCTTGACATGGTCAGGGTGCGGCAAAGCTCCCTAGGGCTCCCATTGGGTCCCTGGCTAATACCAGCACCCAAACACTTAACAAAATGTAGGACAGGTGCAGTGTGGGATTACCGGCCTTGTGTGTCAAAGTTCAGTGGGTACTCAGAGGCACCCAAAGCAATGCTCACACGAAGGGGGTAGAACCTATCTTCTAAGAGTAGTGTGAAGTGCAGGAAGGAGAGGGAAGTTGATAATTTAAACAGTTTACACAGAGTTGGAGGGTTGCGCACAAGGATAATGAGCAAAAGGGACAAATAGATCACATTAAACAATCATCAAAGGATACAGAGACTTAATACAAACTTACTAAGCATGGGTACACAAAATCAAAAGAGTTTAAAGAGACTTTGAAATGGTCAGATTTAGACATAAAAGTAAATAGTAATAGCATGTAGTCATAACAGGTAGGATTAGGAACAAGCAGTGGTCATGAGCATATGAGTATCAACAGGAATCAATAACATGTTGCACAGCAGAAGCATAAGTAGAAAACAATTAGGAATAGAACACAGTGAAGTAGTAATAACCACATTAGTTTGGAACATGGAATTTAATCAGAACATACCAGTAATAAGAGAACACAGTAGAATGCAAGAGCCAAGTATAAGCACAATATTAGCCTTAGCTTTTCAGCTGGCTAATGATAGTCAGGAGCAGGGAGAAACAACAGAGCAAAAAAGAGAAGTAACACAAGAGAGGGAGCAATGTGATTGCTGTGTGTATTTGTGATATGCAATGTGTTCATGTGTGTTTGAACTCAAGTGTTTTATGCCTTGTGTTCGTGTTTTATGCAAAAGAGAATGGGGGGTACTTATAGTACTTAATACGAGTAAAGAAAGAAGGTAGCAGTCCCTAATTAAGGAACTGGCATCAATCATAATCAAATCACTATATGGACTCCCCTTTGATTAAGGAATCAAAGCCAAATAGTAATAAGCAATTATTTAAAAGGAAAGAAATCACAAAGCATGGTATGATCACATAAGGAAGTAGAATAGTATAAGGTATACAATAAAGACTAGGTACATGATACTTAATTAGGGAAATATGTCAGACAAATCAATCAACAAATTTGTGCACACATATAGGGCAAAATACTACTTTAATTCTGGAAAATAGTTTTCAAAATAATGAACGAGATTGAAAACCTAGGAGATCAGTATTAATTGAGGAA